>NC_043987.1:32548529-32731029 GCF_902150065.1 Myripristis murdjan | reverse complement strand
CAGAACAAATATCTTGGCTCTGTAACTGATGATAACTGATGGATGCTGTGTGTAGAAAAGCCCATCAGTGAATGTATTTTTATCACAGGCTTCGTGGTCTAAGTGATGACATCTCCTTCATGAAAGTGTTTTATTCTTATTTTATTGATACGACTGCCTGCCAAAAATCCACGACACTTGATATCCAGCAGTCATCTAACAAACAACCGTTGTTTATGTTGACTTAACTTGAGCAGATGTGATTTCTTGTGGGAAATGTGATGATGACGGCGTGTATGTGGGTTTTGGCTGGCAGCTGCTGTTCCCTCTTTCCTGCACTGAATCTTTTAGTGGCACCGAGTAGGCCTACCGGACTGAACCGGCCCGCTGCCACTTAGTGTCACTGAGGCATTAAAACTGTTAATTGTGTCAGTAATTATGACCAACGACAGATATTCTGTTTCAGCAGAGATAATATTACCGTCAGTGAACATCCAGTGACTCAGTGTGTCGGCTGTCTGCGGAGACGACTCACCGATTAGCTCACTGACCGGCTGGCAGGCTGGCTGGTTGCTGGCTGTGAGGTCAGCGGAGGTAGCTTTGAATGGCTGGTAGTCACTCGGTGTCAACATGGACACACAGCGACCTCTGCTGGACAAATCATCAAGACACACGCCAGAGCCACTAGTGACAAAGTTATTACCTGATATGAATCATTTCTTTTATTTGAAACCCATGATTCTTTACCTCGATGTATTTTGTAATTTCTTTTAATTTCTATTTTTATTTCTTCTTCTTCTTCTTCTTCTTCTTCCTCTTCTTCTTCTTCTTCTTCTTCTTCTTCTTCTTCTTCTTCTTCTTCTTCTTCTAGCAATCAACTGTGGTACGATGGCAACGGCGGCGCATATGCATGCACCAGCTGGTGGCTCCCTTAATTTCAGCATAAAGAGGAGCGATTCTCCCGTTTTCATTGCTGAGAATCGTGTCACTTGTGGGTTTATTACTTATGACAGTAATACACTCGTCAATATTAATATATGATTTCAGCTCAGCTTTCAACACAATCTCCCCCATGAAGCTGACTGGAAAACTGAACACTCGTATCACCCTCAGCAACTGGATACTGGACTTGGATTGGCAGTCTCTCCTCCTCCACTCTAGTGCTCAACACCGGAGCCCCCCAGGGCTGTGTGCTCAGCCCCCTCCTGTTCACGCTGTACACCCACAACTGCAACCCCCGACATGGAGAGAACTCTATTGTGAAGTTCGCGGATGACACCACCATCATCGGCCGGATTTCCAACAATGATGAGTTTTCATATCGGGAGGAAATCAACCATCTTGCAGAATGGTGCACAGAAAACAACCTACTGCTCAACGTCAGCAAAACCAAAGAGCTGATAGTTGATTTTCGAAAAAAGGAGGCAAAGACACACAACCCTGTCTACATCAATGGAGCTGAGGTGGAGCAAGTGAGCAGTTTCAAGTTCCAGGGAATCAACATAACAGAGAATCTGACATGGACTTCACATATCTCTGCCCTGGTTAAAAAAGCTCCGAAACGGCTGTATTTCTTAAGGAAACTTAAGAAAACAAAATTCCCACGCCAAGTTCTTGTCAGCTTCTACAAAGGAGCGATTGAAAGCATCCTGACTGGAAACATCACAAACTGGCATGGGATGTGCACGGCCCAGGACAGGAAGACCCTGCAACGAGTGATTAAAACTGCCCAAAACATCATTGGCACCCATCTACCAAGCATCAGTGATATCGGGGAGGTGAAGTGAGATCCTAAAAGACAACACCCACCCCAGCCACAGCCTGTTCACCCTGCTGCCGTCAGGAAAAAGATACAGAAGTATACAGAAGTGCACCATCTGCACTCCTCCATGTATAATAATTTTATTTTTTATACAATCAATTAATCAATCAAGAGGGAACCACATTTTAATTTCATTATACAACCTGTTGTATAATGACCAATAAACTTCCTAGTATCCTTGTATTCTTCTTCCAGATTAATGTTAAAAAAGCACTTTTTTTTGGTACCAAGAAGAGTTTTTTTTGTTTGTTTGTTTGTTTATTTACGTCTGTAATGTCGTTAATTTAGAGGGGTTTTTTTTAGGCTCTGTAATTTTTTTCGATAATAGGGATGTCAGTCGGATTTTTTCTTTTGATGCCTTCTCGTTCAGTTCTTCACCGACCGTGCCAACATCTCGCTCTCTCTCTCTCTCTCTTTCTCTCTCTCTCTAAACCTTCCTACTTTCACTTTCACGTCCGCTTATTGCGCATTCTCATTTCCGGCCACCGAGAGACACGAAGGCCCTGTTCCCAGCTGTTACAGGTCAGTTTGTTGTGTGTTGCAGGCTGTTTTTTCATGGCTGTTTTCACTCACTCAGACGGTGAAGTCGTGTTTGTCTGAGATTTTGCTCTTTGGGATGAAAATGTGGACTGATGTGGTGAAACTGAGTGTTTGTGTTAAATAAGCAAACAAAGGGCTGCAGGAACTCTCTCTCTCTCTCTCTCTCTCTCTCTCTCTCTCTCTCTCTCTCTCTCTCTCTCTCTCTCTCTGTGTGTGTGTGTGTGTGATATCTTGGAGGGAGATAGGCTGCGCTTATCCGAGTTTTATCAACATTTTGAGTGTTAATGACGTCATTAGTTACCATAGCAATATTACGGAAATATTACAGGCGACAGTATCGCACAGCGCACAGTGATGAAAGTAACTTCAGATACAGTATTTCTCAGTTGCTAAAACACTAAACCCTCTTGTCTGAACCAAATTCACAGTGCTCTGAACCCATTTATTGAATCGGTCATCCTTTTGGCAGAACCTTAAGCACTTTTCGCAGAGTTAGACACAACTTGCAGGCATATTCTCAGCCACTAAAGCACATTTTGCACTTCTTTGACAAGTTTATACACATTTTCTCACTGTTATGCACTTGTGCTGCATAATTGTGAGCACAGGTGGCAAAAGTCAAACACAAGTAAAGCACTGGTGTCACTGGTTGAACACAACAACTCAAAATTGATAACACTTGTGGCTCATGATGTGAGGGAACATATATAAGCCAGTTCAGAGAGCACTGCTTTGTGAGGTTCTACAATGGATAGAACTCTGAGAGGAGGAGTTTGTGTGAGAGGAGGTCGAGGAGGTCGAAGAGGTTGAGGTGGTCGAGGTGGTCAGCGAAGACAAAGAACAGTAATATCTGATGAAATCAGAGCTACTGTGATTGACCATGGTCTTGTCCATAGTATGAGCATGAGGGAGGCCGGACAAAGGGTGCAATCAAACATCAGTTGATTCACTGTGTCCACCATAATCCGAAGATTTAGACAACAGGTAAATTACCTTTTTTGACATTATAGTATGTAAATGTTGACAGCAATTACTGTATGACTATACTATATACTGTACCACAGTATACTGTAAGTAAATATATGTTTCAGTACATCACTGTGCCATTGTACTGTAGTATTGTAATGGAGGGTGAGGCTAACTGTTTGTAGGCCTGTATTCCATGTATATTTTTGTACTTTATTTTTACATAGGCTTACTGTATACAAGTGCTAAATGCACAAGATTTCTGTTTGTTTTTGTACTGCAAGTGTTACGTGTAAATACAGAATATTTCTGTTTTCTGTACTTTTTTTTACTATGTACAAGTGCTAAATGCACAGGTTTTTTTGTTTTGCAACATGCATTTAGCCTACAGTGAACAATAAATATTTATTTCTACAGTTTCATGTCCTGAGCATTGTGCTTTCTATTTTTCTATGTAGTGTTTAGTGACTGCTCAGTAGTGTTTTTAATTTTGATTGACTTGGGACACAATTTGACAACACAGTTCAATTTCAATTCAATTCAATTCAATTTTATTTATTTGTATAGCCCAGAATCACAAATACAAATTTGTCTCAAAGGGCTTTACAGAAAAATACAACATCCTCTGTCCTTAGACAGAGTTTTGAGCACAGATTGAACTGTTTTGCAGTGAAAGTTTGGTTTTGCAAGAGGAGTCTGAGGTTTTGTGAATGTAGCTTGAAAATTGGGTTTTGTGTTCACAGGTCAGAGAAAAGGAGAGCAACTTTCTAGAAATGTGTCTTAGCAATCGAGAAAAACTGTAATAGTTCATTATTTTATTTTATTTAATTTTTTTATTTAATTTTTTATATTTTATATTTTATTTCGCTACTCATTTAGTTGTTTTATTTTGTTTTATTTTATGTTTTTATTTATTTTTTTATTTTTTTTTATTTTTTTTTTTTCCCAGTCACACTAGTTTCTCCTCACTGGCTCTGACTCACTGCTGATGAACTGCTCTATGTGCGCCATCTAGTGGACTTAGGGCGGAACGACAGCTGATCTATTCTGATTTCTGTGCCTCGTGCTGATGTGCTGTCTGTGGAGTTGGATGCTGAAGCTCTGGGTGTGTGTCAGTCACTTCAGATCAGACACTCAGGTGCAGCGACAGGGGAGGATGAGCTGCGTCTTTTCTGCAGACGAGGAAAGAAACAGGAAAGTCTGGCCTCCGTCCGGGTGTGTGTGTGTGTGAGATCAGCTGGAAGTGCTGCAGATAATGGATGAGGGTTGGGGTTAGGGTTAGGAATTTGGAATTTGGAAGATTTTTTTGTTTCTTTATTATGCAATTGAACAGAATAGATTTGTAATTAAAAAAAAAATAGATTTGAGAGCAAAACTACTGACACTGCAGTCAAAAAAAGTTTTATTGTAAGTGAAATAAAAAAAAAAACAGAGTCAAAAACTTTTGTTTGTAAATCCAAGAGGTTTTGTTAGTGAATTATAATGAAAAGAAAGTGGCAGTAACACGATGACATTATAACCGTGAATGTGGCTGAGCTATCGCTCCCATCGGGACCGGCCAATAGAGAGGAGCCTTACATCTTCCAAGTGTAGGTCCTGCCCACAAGATGCAGCTCAGCAGCAAGCAAAAGTTTTCGGATTTTCAAATTAAAAAATTTTGGTTTGTTAGTGGATGAATGGTCTTTTTCAGTTTTGCTGATGATGTTTAAAATGAAGGAACTGCTATTGACCTCTAGGCCCAAGGCCAAGAGGTGAATGTAATGTAATGAGTTAATTAAACTCAGAGCATTGTGTGTGTGTGTGTGTGTGTGTGTGTGTGTGTGTGTGTGTGTGTGTGTGTGTGTGTGTGTGTGAAGGTGTGTGTGAAGGTGTTTGCTCAGGTATGGATGAGCCTGAGGAGAAAGAGGAGGGGCTCTTTGCCTTTGAAACTCCTCTGTCTGGAGAACATGACAGAAGGACCAAAGCTAAGAGGTAAGACCAGTATGATGTTATCAGTGACCATCTATTTAAATGAAGAATATTTGTAAATAATCAATCAATCAAACTTTATTTATGTAGCATCAAATAACAGGAAGCTGATTAATGATCAATCATCAATCAGTAACTGATAGAGAAGGGCTGGGGATCAATACGTTCACACGTCTCCCCACTCCTCTTCCAATATGTGTGTGTTCTGATGTTTTCTCTTGTGCCAAGCTTTTCATTGTTGGACATTTTTTTTCATTTCTTTCTCGTTTGATTTTTATGTTCTCTTTCCTTTTATGTATTCAAAATAAATCAAAGTGAATGAGTGAAGTTTTCACAGTAAAAGCCCTGCCTGTGTTGTGTTGCAGCCCAGTCCCGCAGGACAGACCAGACTCTTCTGAACCCAGTGGTGTGTCCATGAGGAGTGATGCGTCGAAGCGGTTACCTATTCATTTCAAAGACAGACGTCACTCTATTGATGACATGTGAGGAAAGTTTAAAGATTTATTTTTTGTTATTACTCTAAGTTACAGACTATGGAGTTATGGGCAATGGAGTTACTCCTGCATACTCTGTCTTACTGTCTCAGTGTCCTCTTTCATTAAATCACATCTAATTTTAGGGGCACCGGCTTATCAAAAAATAATTACCAGGGCTTCACCTCTGCAAAAGTCATTATTTTTCCAAAGAGGACCACCAAGAAGTGATTTAACCCACTTAATAAAGGGCTTTATCTGACAAAAATAATTTATTTATTTATAGCTGTTAATCTTTTTAAAGCTGTTTCTATACCAATGTTAGTTGTTTAAGAAAAGAAATTGCAATTTAAAAAAAAAAAAAAAAAAAAAAAACAGTTGTGGGGAATCCTGTTGTGTTTATGTTTCAAGGCAGTTGGCTGTGAGGGGCTCCTGGTGCTGTCGCATGACTGGAGGAAAGTGTCTTGTTCCATTTTCTGTCTGCGGTGTTGGAGCGCACCGGTGTTCAACACATCTTTTGACATGGAGGGGCGCTGTCTTACACCAAGTCTCTTTTCTAGTTTCCAAGAGGCAAAGTTATTGAAAGTGACAACCCTTTGGAACCAGGCGCCAGGAGCAGAAACCCTTTTCTCTGCTGATAAAATAGCAAAAGTGGACTTGGGCACACCCTGAATGCAGCTGTGCCATGATCTGCAGAGCGTGTATTTAGATCATTACAACAGAGCCCCATGTTGCCAGTCAGTTACTGAACGTTTTTCTCTACATGTAATTTTCTAACATCAGCCTCCAACACAGCAGTGCAGCTTCCTGAAGTGCATTCATCTGGAAAGGAAGATGTACAGTGATGAGGCTTGACAGCAGTTTTCTGTTCAGAAGTTAGCAGCTGCAGAATGGCTTTGTTGACCAATCAGAATCAAGTATTCAACACAGCCGTGTAATAAAGAACACCTTAAATTTTGTGTGTGTGTCTAATACATCATGTTCCCCCTGCAGAGACCAACTGTCTGCAGAAGCTTTCAGTGTTCAGTCTGCCCAGACGCTTCAAACAGACCCGATCTCTGTATTTACGGTGAGTAAATATAAAACACCTTTTGCTTAAGAAAAATGAAATGAAAAATGACCACTCTTGTCATAACTCTCTCGTTTCACTCTTAAGACTGTTGAGTTTTAAAACTGCACAAGTTTTAATATCACCGTTTATTTGCATATTATTCTTTTCCAGCTGCTTGAGGAGAGCATTATCACTTTTGTGAAGAACGAGCTGAGAAGGCTTCAGAGGAATCTGAATCCAGCCTACCCAGCATGCTTACAGAGGCAGAGTGAGTACGAGGAGGTGCTGGATGATGAGGAGGAGGAGCAGTGGAGGAGCAGCAGGGAGGCTTTTCTGCAGATCACACTGCACTTCCTGAGGAGAATGAAGCAGGAGGAGCTGGCTGAGCGTCTGCAGAGCAGTAAGATATATTCATTTCCAGTTTGGACAGTAAAGGGGCACAGTCCATTATTAGTTATTATTGTGGTAAAATTATTAAGTCAGTGGTGCATATTGGAAAAAAAGATCACCGAAACAGTTGCCTTTCACATTTGTAGGGATGGGCGATACCACCAGTTTTCTTTTTGACTGGGTACTAACTAATAGGGCTAGTATCCTGATACTTTTAGTACATATCAGAGGGGGAAATCTTTGTGATTTCTCTTTGAAAACGGGTAAATGCCTACATAAAACGAGGACACTCAGTAGAGAACAAACCTCTGCCAAGGTTGCAGCTGAAACTTGCTTGTTTGTACCAAGCTTTTTTCAACAAGGCTGCTGTCAGTAGGACATGCCCTTTCCAACAAATCAGCACTGAAGACCAGTCAGTGCTGCCTTCATCCATGACCAACATTCCCACTGGGTTTTGTGATTTTACATCGTTGTATTTGGAAACTATGGCCCTGGTTGTGGTCTCAAAAACGTAATTGCTTCATTACTGGCTTGAGACCAACATTCCCACTAAGTTTTGTACAAATCTACTGAGTACTTTTTTGATTGTTACCCTTTTCTGGTATCATTATTCACAGTCAACTGGGCAAATAATGTTTGCTGGATTGAAATAAAATGATGCTGCTGTTTCATTCTTACAGCGCTAAGACCTGTGTCCACATTTTATTGTGAATTAATTCCACAAAAGAAACAAAAGATTCAAGTATTGATACTTTATTGATACTTTACTATCAATGTGCCCATCCCTACACAATGAACTATCACATGACTTTGTCATCCATCCAACATTAATGAGCTGATATGAGAGCTGAGAAAATTACATATTTACCAGGAAACACATATTTTTCTGTTATACATATTGATTTGAATTGTTATTTATTCATCCAGAAACTCCTGCTGCAGTGTGCCAACATAAACTCAAATCTAAACTAAAGGAGAGTTTTGAGTGTGTGTTTGAGGGGATTGCTAAAGCAGGAAACCCAACACCACTGAATCAGATCTACACAGAGCTGTACATCACAGAGGGAGAGAGTGGAGAGCTCAATGAGGAACATGAGGTCAGATGGATTGAAACAGCATCCAGGAAACCAGTGAGACCAGAAACAACAATCAAATGTGAAGATATCTTTAAACCCTTACCTGGAAGAGATCAGCTAATCAGAAGAGTGATGACAAAGGGAGTGGCTGGCATTGGGAAAACAGTCTTAACACAGAAGTTCACTCTGGACTGGGCTGAACACAAAGCCAACCAGCATGTCCACTTCACATTTCCATTCACTTTCAGAGAGCTGAATCTGCTGAGAGGGAAAAAGTTCAGCTTGGTGGAACTTATTCATCTCTTCTTCTCTGAGACCAGAGAAGCAGGAATCAGCAGGTTTGAGCAGTTCCAGGTTGTGTTGATCTTTGACGGTCTGGATGAGTGTCGACTTCCTCTGGACTTCGAGAACAACCAGATCCTGACTGATGCTACGGAGTCCACCTCAGTGGACGTTCTGCTGACAAACCTCATCAAGGGGAACCTGCTTCCCTCTGCTCGCCTCTGGATAACCACACGACCCGCAGCAGCCAATCAGATCCCTCCTGAGTGTGCTGACATGGTGACAGAGGTGAGAGGCTTCACTGACCCACAGAAGGAGGAATACTTCAGGAAGAGATTCAGAGATGAGGAGCAGGCCAGCAGAATCATCTCCCACATCAAGACGTCACGAAGCCTCCACATCATGTGCCACATCCCAGTCTTCTGCTGGATCACTGCTACAGTTCTGGAGGACGTGTTGAAAACCAGTGAGGGAGGAGACCTGCCCAAGACCCTGACTGAGATGTACATCCACTTCCTGCTGGTTCAGACCAAACTGGGGAACATCAGGTATCATGGGAGAGCTGAGACAGATCCACTCTGGACTCCAGAGACCAGGGAGATGATCCTGTCTCTGGGAAAACTGGCCTTTGAGCAGCTGGAGAAAGGCAACCTGATCTTCTATGAAGAAGACCTGGCAGAGTGTGGCATTGATATCAGAGCAGCCTCAGTGTACTCAGGAGTGTTCACACAGATCTTTAAAGAGGAGCGTGGGCTGTACCAGGACAAGGTTTTCTGCTTCGTCCATCTAAGCGTTCAGGAGTTTCTGGCTGCTATTCATGTCTTTGTGACATTCATCAACTCTGGAGTCAATCTGCTGTCAGAAGGACAATCAACCTCCCAACTAAAACACCTCTACCAGAGTGCTTTGGACAAAGCCTTACAGAGTTCAAATGGACACCTGGACTTGTTCCTGCGCTTTCTCCTGGGTCTTTCACTGCAGACCAATCAGACTCTCCTACGAGGCCTGCTGACACAGACAGGAAGTGGCTCACAGACCAATCAGGTAACAGTCCAGTACATCAGAGACAAGATTAGGGAGAATCCCTCTCCAGAGAGAAGCATCAACCTGTTCCACTGTCTGAATGAGCTGAATGACCATTCTCTAGTGGAGGAGATCCAACAGTACCTGAGATCAGGAAGTCTCTCCACAGATGAACTCTCCCCTGTTCAGTGGTCAGCTCTGGTCTTCATCTTACTGACATCAGAGAAGGATCTGGAAGTGTTTGATCTGAAGAAATACTCTGCTTCAGAGGAGACTCTTCTGAGGCTGCTGCCAGTAGTCAAAGCCTCCAACAAATCTCTGTAGGTTCACAGATTCATTACATGATGAATTAATAAATGTAATTCTACATGTGAAAAAATCAAGGAGAAAATATTGTTTGTGCTTTATCACTACTGGTTTCTTCAGGCTGAGTGTGTGTAAACTGTCAGAGAGAAGCTGTGAAGCTCTGGCCTCAGTTCTCAGCTCCCAGTCCTCCAGTCTGAGAGAGTTGGACCTGAGTAACAACGATCTACAGGATTCAGGAGTGAAGCTGCTCTCTGCTGGACTGGAGAGTCCACATTGTAGACTGGAGACTCTCAAGTAAGATCAGTGCATTTTTTTTTTTTTTAAATCTAGTCATTGACTAATTTCTCCACATTAAAATATATCTCTCGAAAGCAGTTTCTTGGGCCAACTCATCCCAATATCCCTGATGCTACATAGGCCTACAGTATCACAAAGTCGTTCATACATCAGCATTTTGAGTTTTAACAGTCATTTTACTATTTATTTGCATTGGAATGAAAATTTTGAAAGTTTTGTCAATCAGTCCTCTTCTCACCCAACTTTACATACAGAATTCTTAAACACTAGCCGGCTTTCCACTGTCGCGCCAAACGCGGGTGTGCTGGCTCTTGCCAAGGCCAGCTGCATTTCCATTATCACTTCCTGTCTTTGATGGCGCCTCGATGGGGCTGCCGGGGCCAGTTTCTAAGAGCTAATGGCCTAGAGAATCCCTATGGGCCAGACGGGGCTAACCAGCTCTGAGTTGGAGTTACGGGTCATAAGTGGGGAGATGGTGTTTGCTTAAATGAGGACATTATGTGAATATAGTGTCAGGGCTGGCAGTGCAGGGGATCCAACACATAACGGGACAGGTCTGCCAAAAACTGTAAAAAAATGAAAAAACTGGGGTGTCAGTACAAGGCAGTTAAAGCACACAACACACAAAGTGGCATTCAAAGGAAAAAATGCTGTAGTTCTGCAGGAGTTAGTTGGTGCCGGGTGTGCAGAGTTTAACCACTCGCTTCCTACTTTCCACTTGCATGCATGGATGGGATGAGACTGTGGGGCCATCGGCACAACAGTGGAAACACGAATGGTTTTTGTTCTCACAGCTGGAGGCAGACGGACATTAAAACTGCCTGGCTCGAAGATAGCCCTAGCTCACAGTGGCACGGCAATGAAAAGACAGCTATTGACTGTTAAAGCACATATATGAACCACATTAGACACTACAGAGTGACATTTTTATGTGCATTTGTCTTTCCTCAGGTTGAGTGGCTGTAAGCTGTCAGACAGAAGCTGTGAAGCTCTGGCTTTAATTCTCAGCTCTCAGTCCTCCAGTCTGAGAGAGCTGGACTTGAGTAACAACGAGCTGCAGGACTCAGGAGTGAAGCTGCTCTCTCAAGGACTGGGGAGTCCACACTGCAGACTGAAAACTTTGAAGTGAGTGTTCCTGAACAAGCACAGGAAGACCATGCAAGTTGGACACTGAACTGCACAGCTGTTTTGGTTTATTATTGTTCAGTTTTATTGTTCAGTTTAATCCAAAATCAGTTTTCTTCCCATCCAGCTTTGCACAAATTGTCGTAAGAGGAAAACACTGATATCAAGACCTTTGAATTTAAGAGATAATATTTTCATATCTGTACATCTCCTTTGAGGTTGAGTGGCTGTAATCTGTCAGAGAGAAGCTGTGCAGCTCTGGCCTCAGTTCTCAGCTCCCAGTCCTCCAGTCTGACAGAGCTGGACCTGAGTAACAACAAGCTGCAGGACTCAGGAGTGAAGCTGCTCTCTGCTGGACTGAGGAGTCCACACTGCAGACTGGACAGTCTCAGGTAAGATCAGTGTAGTTTTTTTATCTTATCATTTGACTCAATTTTTCCCACATCAATCCTCTGACAGTTTCTTAGGTCAGTTTATCCCAATATTCCTGATTCCCCAAAGGACTACGGTTCAGCATCACAGAATCTGACCCTGACCCTGGCATATTTAGAGACAGTTATCCATCCTTCAGGATTATTCTGTTTAGTTCGCTGTGCCTCTTTGTATTTTCTTTCCGTTTTGTTTATTTTCTGTCACATCTCCAGCTTGTTCAGAGTGAATCGGTAACCTGTCTGAGAAAAGATCATGTATCCCCAAGTTTAGCATTTCTCCTCTGTTGCCAGGTAGATAAAATTATCAGGATTTCACTGACCATGGCTACTTTTGGGACCTCTTGGACTAGAGAGCAAGTTGAGATCTTTGGATCTTAACTCAACATGAACACTGAAAACTCTAGACTCTAGTTCCATCTGTGCTGATGCCCTCTTCATCCTCAGCAATATGTAAGCTTATACCATCAGTTAATGTTTCAGTCCATACAAAGGCTTCACAGAAAGAGTTTTGTTGCCTCATCTGATCTCACAAATGTCGAGCGAGTCTGCTTCAATCCCACCACTGCCTGAGTACAAATTCTCTATGCTTGGTGGTAAGAACAGTTGTTTTTCCCATTAGCTGTTGAAACTTAAGGAGTAGTTAGATGGTGGACCAACAGTTTTCCCTCACTATCCAAGACATCTAAGTTTGGTAGTGCTCCTGTCACTGTCCTGTCCTGACCAAGGCTCCTAGCATCAAGGATGAGTCAAATATCTGACATATTTTCCCCATAGGAAACAATAAAATATAACTGAAGAGTCAACTGGAAAAAGCTGTTTTGCTAAACCATAAAATGGTGAAAAATCAAGGTGGCAGAGATGAGTGGTCCCAGCGGTTAAAGTTGTGCATCGATGGGGTGTCCCGGCAGATCTCCTGTTAGTGTGTATCATGTATAAAAGCTCAGGTTCGATTCCTGACGGAGCCTTTTGCTGCATGTCATTCCCTCTCTCTCCTCTGACCTCCCCTTCCCTGTCTCTCTCTACTGTCACTGTTGAATAAAGCATAAATAAACAAACATGAATCAAAATTATGGATCTAGGATCCTTGGACATGTGGGCAACATTTGGCATCAATGGGACTTGCAGTGTTATAGAGTTACAGACCAAATTGCGCCACCATCTGGCCAGTATACACTGTCCGTTTTACCAGAGTAGTGCCCACAGAGGCCCACCTGTTAAGAATGGTTACTCTAGTGGTTTGTTCAGATGAAATGCAAAGTGAGTGTTTGAGTCATGGATGGATGGAAATTCACGCCATTTGCTTCACCCGGTGCAACCCGTCTGTTTGTGTCTTTGCATTGACTTTGTATGTCATCACGTGTTTTAAAAACTTGCTTCATTTCCAACAAATAAAATAGACTTCTGGTATTCTACATACATTGATTCACCCTCTAATAAAATATAAAACGTTTTCATTTTCATGTCCATCAAGGTTGAGTGGCTGTAAGCTGACAAAGACAAGCTGTACAGCTCTGGAATCAGTTCTCAGCTCCTCCAGTCTGAGAGAGCTGGACCTGAGTAACAACGACCTGCAGGATTCAGGAGTGAAGCTGCTCTCTGCTGGACTGGAGAGTCCACGCTGCAGACTGGAGGCTCTCAGGTCAGTTCCTCGACTTATTCAACAGATGCAGGTTATTATAAGGGTAGTCTGAATGACCCTTTAAGAAGGAGGCTAATGCAGTTTCCTTTATGAGTGTGCTGAAGTGCTTCGGTAGACACAAGGCGTGTTTGGTGGGGTTGAGAGGGCAGATGGATTGTGCGTGTGTTCCTCCATAGAAAGAGCAGGTTTGGAGGAATATGTTACAGTCTACGTCAGCAAAATTATATTACATATCATCCTACCCCCTTGGAACAGGATGGGTCTTCCCCTAATTTTCAACAGCCTGCGACAGCAGGCCACAAGTGGACGGTTATAAATTAACTAGTTTGGGACAAACACTGAAGAGTTGTGTAGTTGAATTTTTTTTCTACTTACTGCTACAGTTGAATCTTAAAACTTAAATTCTGACCATAATAATGTCTGTCTGTAGTCTGTCAGGCTGTCTGGTCACAGAGGAGGGCTGTGCTGCTCTGGCCTCAGCTCTGAGCTCCAATCCCTCCCATCTGAGAGAGCTGGACCTGAGCTACAATCATCCAGGAGCCTCAGGAGAGAAGCTGCTCTCTGCTGGACTGGAGGATCCAACCTGGAGACTGGACAAGCTCAGGTAGGAAGAGGCTTGCTGCCAGGTAGAGCCAGTGTCTTAATGAGAGTGAAGAGTTGGCAACCATTTTCTTTGTCATAATATGATTATGATGTGATTTCCACTGGGACAATCATTCATAGGGTAGGTTATTTTATTTTTGTGTTTCTTTTATCAAAGAGATTATGTACTGATCTTACCTTGAATACTCCCCAATTGCAGCATGGATCATGGTGGAGTGCAGAGGTTGAAATCAGATGTGAGGAAATGTAAGTGTATTCTTGTTTGATTGTTTTAGAACAACAATATGATGGCAAGGCCATCCAGTCCATATTAGTTCACAGATAAATGGCTCTTATAGATGTAAAGTCCATACCGATTTCTGGCATTCACTCTGCTCTGTCATACAAAGAATGAAGGCAATGGCTGTAATGTGTCAACAGGTTTATTCATCCAAAATCCACTGCTGTTTTTTTGTTTTTCTGTCTCCATCAGATGCCTGTGAACTCACACTGGACCCAAACACAGCACACAGGATCCTCTGTCTGTCTGAAGACAACAGGAAGGTGACAGCAGTGGAAGAGAAGCAGCCGTATCCTGACCACCCAGAGAGGTTTGACCACAGATACCAGGTGCTGTGTGCAGAAGGTCTGACTGGTCGCTGTTACTGGGAAGTTGTGAGGAAAGGAAGGATTGATATAGGAGTGACCTACAGAGGAATCAGCAGGAGAGGAGAGGGAGATGACTGCACACTTGGAGAAAATGACATGTCCTGGAATCTGCTGTGCTCCTATAATAGCTACACTGCCTGTCACAATAAAAGAAAGACAGAAGGTATCCCGTCACCTGACTCCTCTGACAGAATTGGAGTGTATCTGGACTGGTCTGCTGGCTCGCTGTCCTTCTACAAAGTCTCCTCTGACACACTGATCCACATCCACACCTTCACCTCCACATTCAGCGAACCTCTTTACCCTGCGTTCAGGTTCGGGTTGAGGTCTGGCTCCTTGTCTCTGTGTCAGATAGAGGAGTGAGAGTCGCCTCCTGCGTAGAGAAACACACAGGTTGAAATGAAAGTTCATTTTGCAAACACTCCTACCCATACTCACACCATCACACTGTTCAGTTATCTTACAAAAACAGACGGGAGGAAAATACAGACAGAAATTCGCCCAGTAAATGAAAAACATATGTATGAGGATTCAGTAGTAGGACGTACTCATTCCGTTTCTGAAAAAAGTTTTATTATCACGGCCTGTTTTTGTACCTTAGATGAGATGACTATGTGACTCTGTGACAGTGTAGTCTAGCTTGGTTATGATCCTTATTAATAACATGTATTATTTTTCAACATTTGTTTTTGCTTTAGTTTTGCTCACCTACCAGTATTCATCTACTTAATTATACACGAATAAATACATGTGTACATACACGTATGTATGCGTATGCATATATATTTGTGTGCAGACATGTAGGCTATGCTTTCTTCTTTTCATCTACAGACATTTGAAATGTACAACTAAAATTTGACTGATTGATTGATCTGTCTGCTAGAAAAGTCTTTGTAGTTCTGATAAACTCTGTCTGTAAATCAACACCTGTGACTTGTGGTAGACCGCTGGGCTCCATTTTGGGCCCCATCCACTTCTCAGTGTACATGCTCCCTCTTGGCCATACATTAGAGGACATAATAAAAAATAACATAACAATGGCATAATAAAATAAAATAAATAAAGAGTTGAATGTTGTGCTGTATGAAGGCAGAGTGGATTACAGATCAAACACATAATTTCTGCACTACAGTGTGAGATTGCAGGTGGTGACTTAGAGAACAGGACAGTGCTCATCAAGCTACTTTGTCAAAGTATCACAGAATATCACTACCTACTATAAATGGAAAATGTGTATTAATGAAAGTACAGTTGTTAGTGGTGTCTTTCTGCCCTTAAGATTCAGTTGAAACTATTTAACACTTACTCAAGAAACCTGTCCTTAAATTAAAAAAAAAAATGTGAGTAATGTGATTTGAGGTGAAAACTCCAGACCCAAATGTGGAGAAACTACAACTACTGTACAAAATAGTGCTCAGAATTTAATATAGGAGCGTTTTCACTTAATTTAATGGTTAATTGGTAGTTTGGCCCTATTGGCCAGGGAGCACTCCATCACAACCGCAGACCAATCAGAGCACAAGACCCTCCCTGTGTCGGTAAAATTCCTCAGTTAGTTGCCTACACAGTCGGGAGTGGACGGACTTTCTATTAGTTATAAGTTTATGTTCCCTGAATTCTGTGCATCATATTTCCTTTGGTGTGAGTCCCTGCCGTTCTAAGTAAGTTATTTGTAATTGTTTATTGAATTCTATAATAACCGATATCTGTTTGTGAAATGCTGTGTGACTGCGCACGCACTTCAATTATTGAGAGCGCACCATGGGGTCATGCCGTCGGCGGCGCAGTGTAAATGTTTAAGTTGGTTGTGGTCAAGTGACTAATACCTTTTCACCTTGCTAGCATATGCATATGTTATTCTGTGTAATATCTTACATGTTTACCGTGTATACACCGTACAATTTAATTGTTTGTAGTTGCAATACCTTGCCTAATTGAGTAGAACTTATATTACGTGTGTCGCCACAAGGGGGCACTGTGACCTTAGTTATCATGCCTGTTTGCGCCTGTAGGCTCTGAGGTGTACTGCACTATTTCCTTTGCCTGACTGTTGACCTGTAGCCTTGTTTTCCTGTCTGTAGGACATTTATATCCTTTTACAAATGTCATTATTATGAGCAGTAATATTTTTTATTATCTTATTTTGTATTATCATTTTCTGCTATTATTAAGACATATATCTTTATTCGCTTATAGACCACACCTATCAAGGATGCACCAAGTCGTTTAATAAAGAAAGGAAAGAAAACCTGACCTGCCTCCCGTGTCCTGACCGACACCCCATAGAGACAGTCACCTAGTTCTTAACCAGCTAATATAACTAACAACTACTATGCGATGAAGAAGTAAATCTACAAATCTTATTGCATAAAGCAAGAGGCTCTTTTAAGATTCACACCGATTTCAGAAGACAGACACCCATTACTATACTGATAATATTGGATAGGTCATGACAAAGTTGCCCAATGAAATGGTAATAAGGTTAATGGTTTATGTTCTACATGGTGTGCAACATTCAGAAAGAATATATAAACATCGCACCACAAGTAAGGAAATTTGTGTTTGGTAGAATATTTCTTTGTTGTAGCAATGCTTCTTGGCAATAAATCTTATACCGTTGGAAAGCCTCTTTATTTCCCTTTTAAATGGTGCCACATTTGGAACATGCATTTGTGGGATGAGCAGCAGAGCTGAGGATGTGGGTTGCGCCCATGAAAAAATTGCCACATCTTCTCTGCCCGATGCCAAACAGTTTATTTTGCTGTTGCTATTAACACCTACTGACAGTGTTCAGTAGGTGTCTGCTCCAAGAATGTTGTACTGATCTGGATGGGGCCCGTGCGATAGTGCAACTTCAAGCTGGTGTTCCGCAAAACCAAGCTGAGGCATTATTTGGAGGGAACCCTAGTACCATCTCCAAAGTGAAGGCCAAGTTCCATATAGCAGGGGACGTCAGAGACAGACTGCGAAGTGGGCGTCCCAAGAAGACGACACCCCAAGAAGACCATTTCCTCACCCTGTTAGCACTTAGGTACCGTAGGCTGAAGACATGGAGAACGTGATGCTGATTACTGCACCAATAGAGTAACAACTTTTGATGAGGCAGTGTGATGGTGTGGGGCGGCATCTCCCTCACTGGAAAAACGAGGCTTGTCATCATTGGAGGCGATCTCAATGCAGAGAGATATCGAGATGAGATTCTGCAACCAGTGGCAATCCCATATCTCCACAGTTTGGGACCGAACTCTATCCTCCAAGATGATAACGCTCACCCCCACAGAGCGGGGCTTATCAGAGACTACCTCCAGAATTTGGGAGTGAAGAGGATGGAATACCAAAAACAAATTTCTTTATTTTTTGTGCAATGTTTAGTCAGTCAGTAGGAAATCCTGCTGGTTTGAGCCCAGAATCCCAATCTTCTCCTCAGCATCTGGACTCTGAAGAGACTTTGCTGTGACTTGGGCCGATTCAGAGGAAAACAATCTAGTGATTCTGGGCTCAAATCAACAGGATCTCCTTGTTCCTGAATCCCATGTCAAAGTAGAATTTGCGGAGTTGATCAGCTGCAGGCCTGAGACACGGCCAGCAGGAGACAGCACATGAGTTTTTTCTTCATAAACTTATGACTTTATAAACTCACAATTTTGGACTTTTTTTTTTTTTTTTTTTTTTTTTTACCATAGATTTGTTTTTTCCCTCATAAAATTTGCCACTTTAATCTCAGAGAATATCCAAGTTTTTCTGTAGTACTACTTCTACTACTCTTACTACCACGACTACTGTTATTGCTACTTCTACTACTACAACAACTAATAATATACTACTACTGCTGCAATTACTACTACTACTACTACGATTATTGCTATGATGGCTACTACTATTGCTGTTACTGCTCCTACTACTATTGCTAATACTACTACTACTATTGCTACAAAAACTACTACTACTGCAATTTCTGCTACTACTACTACTACTACTACTACTACTACTACTACGACTATTGCAATCACAACTACTACTACTGCAATTTCTGCTACTACTACTGCTATTACTACTACTACTACTACTACTACTACTACTACTACTTCTACTGATACACTATTACTAGTAATTTTACTACTACAACTAATGTTACAACTATTACTACAAATACTTCTACTAATGTACAACTACCACTATTACTACTACAACTGTTACAACTACTACCACTATTACAACAGCTACCACTACGATTGCTACTACTACTACTACCTTTACTACTACTACTACAGCTACAACTACTAATATACTACCACTACTACTCTTAATACTACTGCTACTATTACTGTTACTACTATTCTTATTACCTCTGTTACTACTACTACAACAACTACTACTACTACTATTGCTACTACTACTATTACTATAAATAGACTACTAATATACTACTACTGCTAACTATTACAACTACTGCTGCTACTATTACTAGTGCAACTACTCAGTGTTTTCTTTTTTTCCTCATAACATTTGCCATTTTAATCTCAGAGAATATCCGACTTTTTTTTCTTATGACTTTAATCTAGAAAATTCTTTAGTACCACTTGAATGATTAGGACCACTACTGCTACTGCTGCTGCTGCTACTACTACTATTACTACCACGACTACTGTTATTGCTACTTCTACTACTACTACAACAACAACTAATAATATACTACTACTACTTCTACTATTAATACTACTACTACTGCTATTGCTATTCATCTATAAAGCACTTCTCGGAATACTCCCCCCATACTTATCTTCACTTTTAAATTTCCGCCCTACACGTCTCCCCACCCGTTCACAGTCACACATCAGGCTCCAACTCCCTCATATAAATTCAGAACTAGGAAAAACCGCCTTCTCTTTCTATGCCCCATATCGCTGGAACAAATTACAAGACTCACTGAAAATTGATACTCTTATCTCTCTCGAAGCTTTTAAAAGACTACTTCACGATACAGTAGCGGGGGCCCAGACCCAGGCTTGCACCTGCTTCATTTAGCCTGATTTCTACTATGTCACAAAATTTTTTATTACCTTGTTTTTTATGCCTGTATTTTTTACTACATTGTTTTTTTTTTTTGTTTTTGATGTGTCTGTAATCTCTGTGTTTTCTGCTGCTACAGGGTGTCCTTGAAAAAGAGAGCCCGCTCTCAATGGACCTTCCCTGTCAAAATAAAGGTTAAATAAATAAATTGCTATGATTACTACTAGTACTGCTATTACTGCTACTACGATTATTACTAATACTACTACTACTATTGTTATGACAACTACTACTACTGCAATTTATGCTACTACTACTACTATTACTACTTCTACTGATACACTATTAATAGTACTTTTACCACTATGACTAATATTACAAATATTACTACAAATACTTCTACTAATGTACTACTACCACCAATTTTACCACTACTACAATCGCTACTACTACTACCATTACCACTACTACTACTACAGTTACAACTACCAATACACTAACATTACAACTACTACTTCTACTACTACTACTATTAGTGTTACTACTATTTATATTACCTATTTTACTACCACTGCTATTATTACAACAACTACTACTACTATGGCTACTACTACTATTACTATAACTAAACTACTATTACATCACTACTACTACCATTACCACTAACACTAACACTACTACAGCTACAACTACTAATATACTACCACTACTACTACTACTACTAGGCTACTACTAGTACTTTTACTAATATTACTACTACCTCTGTTAATACTACTATTACTACTACTAGTGGTACTACTATTTCTACCACCATTACCACTACTACTACAACTAAAACTACTAATGTATTACTACTACTGCTAACTACTATTACTGCTACTACTATGACCACTACTACTACTACAACTATTACTAGTACAACTTCTCAGTGTTTTCTTTTGAATCGTAACTGGCGGTTAGCCTCGCCTGTCAGGGTCCAGGTGAGTCGCTGATGTGAAAATGGCGTTTAAAACTTACGAACCTCTGTGTGGTCGCACCTCCGGCAGCAAGATGGCGTCCAGGAGCCTCTGCTGCCTCTCCACCTTCAGTCTCAGGTGAGAGTTTTGCAGCTGGTACTCGGCCAGCGTCTCCTCCGGCAGAGCCAGCGTCTCCTCGGTGGCTGCAGTTTGTCGTCGCATCACCTGCGATCTCAGCTCGCAGAGATCAGACATCTTCACAAACTTGGTCCTCCACGTCCTGCCGTCTGAAAGAGATCTGACGTTTCGCTGCTTTGACTCCAAGAGAAACGACTCAGATATTCGCCTCAGAAATTAGTTTTTGTTTATTTTCTTCCTCGGCTGATGATTCTGAGAATGTTGTTCTTTAAATCTGTGACTGGTTACTAATGATGTATATTAGGCAAAAAAAAGTTCTGCACCGCTTTTTCAATCTATAATTTCTCCCCTTTATTTATACCCAATAGTGTTGTATCTTATACCGTTGTAAAGCCTGATTCGTCCTCTTTCCAATGAGATACAACTTGTAAGGACCCTGCATTTCTGGAATGAGTGACACCGGTAATTATGTGGGAAGCGACCAATTTTTTTTGGACAAAATCCCCTGCAATATTTTTTCAGTTGATCATTTCTCCCATTTAACAATACCAATTGGTGTTGTCTTTTATACCATTAGAAAGCCTGATCAGTCCCCTTTTCAATGAGAAATAAGTTGTAAGGATTGTCAATCGATTGGTATGACCAACATGGCCCCTCCCCCCTTTTTGAGGGGAGCAAAATCCCATTCAATGTGTTTTCAGACAGTTGATCATTTCTCCCCTGTGATAAGACCAGTTGGATTTGTGAGTTATACTGTTGGAATGCCAGTCCCCTTTACAATAGGGTATAACTGTAAGGATGAGGCAACACAGCTAAACAGGTGGGAAGCACAATATTTTATTCATTTTCTACTGGACCTTAGCAGCGTGTGGAACTTCTATTTGCAGCAATAACAGCTTCACACCTCCTCGTCATGCTGATCAACTGAAAACACACTGAATGGGATTTTGCTCCCCTCAAAAAGGGGGGAGGGGCCATGTTGGTCATACCAATCGTTATTATTGTTATTACTATTATTATTATTATTATTGTTGTTATTACTGTTATTGCTGCAAATGGAAGTTCCACACGCTGCTAAGGTCCAGTTGAAAATGAATAAAATATTGTGTTCCCACCTGTTTAGCTGTGTTGCCTCATCCTTACAGTTATACCCTATTGTAAAGGGGACTGGCATTCCAACAGTATAACTCACAAATCCAACTGGTCTTTTCACAGGGGAGAAATGATCCACTGAAAACACATTGAATGGGATTTTGCTCCCCTCAAAAAGGGGGGAGGGGCCATGTTGGTCATACCAATCGATTGACAATCCTTTGGAAAGAGGACGAATGAGGCTTTACACCGGTATAAGATACAACACTATTGGGTATAAATAAAGGGGAGAAATTATAGATTGAAAAAGCGGTGCAGAACTTTTTTTGCCTAGTGTATTATTATATTTATTTCTATACACTGAATTTTTTTCTTCATGTATTTAATATTTTCCTTCCCTTTATTGTTATTCTCGTTGAAAGTACACTGATAAATCTTTTTGTATCTCTGCTTGTTGTCAGTATTGTTTGTGTCATTTAGCAATGGAGGTACAGGGTGGGGTAGGTGTGTTTGTGTGTGTGGAGTTGGGGTGGGGGGTAATAATATGAAAATAATTTGGGAAATGTCTTGCAATGTCAATATTATAATAAACCTTTGGACACAAAAATCAATCTTTTATAATTAATTAATTAAGCATCACAGCCACACTTGGCCTTAATTTACTCCACTTTGTTACCAGCACACACACACACACACACACACACACTGTGTCATGGCCGTTGCTTTGGAGACCAAGGTGACATTCCGCTGCTGTTCAGTCTTGTCTGGTTAATGGAGTGAGGAAAAGCAAGTAAACATCATTTCCCAAAAGTGATGCGGGCGTCCTGTTGACCAATCAGCAATGAGATCCAGGCCCTTAACTTTTCTTTTACTTTTTTGCTTGGTAAATAACAACAAAAACAACACAAAAATACAGTTTATATGAAATATAAAGGTGTGCAGGCCCAGTCATTTAAAGGTGAGGAATATTGTAGGTAAAATCACCTGTAACAGCATGAACTGAATTCACAGCAGTTATATGCTGCCCTCTGCTGGAGAAAAAAGGTATTTCCAAACCCACTGTACCGCATACAGAACATATTAAGTAAGTAAGTAAAGCTTTATTTATGTAATATTTTTTCAAAACACACAGTTACAAATGCTTTACGCATGTGGAAAGTAAAAATTAATACATAGAAAAACAAAAATATACATTAAAAAAGAAGAGACAGATCCCTAGTCTTTGGGGACATGAAAGAGCTCCAAGGCGGCGCCCCTGAAAGTTGATATTTTTTGCATTTATGACTGCAATTTCACATCATGGAGAGCTGATCAAATAAACAAACAAACGATCATAATCAGAAAAAAATGCTATTCAGGGATTGACATTAATGTTTATACTGCATATCTGAATATCTATACCGACTACAAGTGTTTAATAATTCTGTAATGTTGTAAGTTAAAGGCAGCTAAAGAAAGACAAGCAGGCAATTTAACAGAGTTCTGATTTCAAAGGCACATCTGTGAACCATTTGTACAGATCATCATCACCCAAACATTTGTCACAATGCTGAATCTGACTACTAACATATATTGCTCAACCTCACCTGTGAGCCTCCAGCCTCTCCACCTCCATCTCCTCCTCTACCTCCTCCAGCCTCTCCTCCTGTATCTCTACTACCTGTCACCTGACAAAAATATATTGATGCATGACATATAAACAGTGGGACAATTTAGGATGCAACAACCATAGATTTTGATGGTATGGTTATGGTCTAGATATACATAAACTTATAGAGTATAGAAAAAAACAGTTTCACAGTTATTTAAGTGTAATTTATTCCGTATGGATCACCTGTATGGATGTATAAAATGTATAAAATAACATGGACATTTGTAATCTGAGGTTTTACTGTAGGCCTATTTTCCTCACAGACTTTCTTTTTTTGGTGTTTTTTAAACAGTTGCTGCCTCTCAACACACAAATGATACATGAAAATAGTACATAAAATAACAAAAGCGTATTTCTTTGGCATTAAATTAAGATTTTTTTTTAATTCAGTTATATCACCTTGACATTTTAAATCATAGTTAGTAAAAATGGATAATTCCTGCTTCCTAGAGACAACAGACCAATGTGCCTGATAAAAGCTCTCTCTCTCTCTCTCTCTCTCTCTCTCTCTCTCTCTCATTGAAACGTTGGACTTGAAACAAGTCCAAAGCATTAATTTTCAAAGACACAACAATCTTGGTGATGGATCTGCTGCTATAGGCCTAGACTGTCGGAGGACTTCATACCATGCTCTGAGCACGTTTCTCTTTCCTAATCTTCCTCTTTCTTTTCTTTTTTTTAATTTTCTCTTCTTCTCCCCCCTAACAGCAGAGGCTAACGTCAGCGCCGCTGCTAGGCAATAGCCATATGGGCAACAGCTGCACAGCACAGTCGACATTGTCTGGTATCCCCCTTACCCTCCGCTTCATCTCCATCTCCATCTCTCTTAAGCGCACTTTTAGCAGAACACACACAAACCTGGCAACCACAAGTGTGCGTACTTTATAGTCAACTTTCAATCAATAAATTCACTAGAGAAAACGTGTCTTTCAGACTCGATGCGTGGCTCTTAAAAGAGCCTTTTGCGTGTGTTGGTTTGGCTGTGGCTCTACTTGGCCTTGGCCGGCTTGTCGGTCTTCTTGGGCAGCAGCACGGCCTGGATGTTGGGCAGCACGCCGCCCTGAGCGATGGTGACTCCGCCCAGCAGTTTGTTGAGCTCCTCGTCGTTGCGGACGGCCAGCTGCAGATGGCGCGGGATGATGCGGGTCTTCTTGTTGTCACGCGCGGCGTTTCCGGCCAGCTCGAGGATCTCGGCGGTCAGGTACTCCAGCACGGCCGCCAGGTAGACGGGCGCGCCGGCGCCCACGCGCTCGGCGTAGTTGCCTTTACGCAGCAGCCTGTGCACGCGGCCGACCGGAAACTGGAGGCCGGCACGAGACGAGCGGCTCTTAGCCTTGGCGCGAGCCTTGCCGCCGGTTTTGCCTCTTCCGCTCATCGTCAGGTCTCCTCTGTGCAGCTCACACCGACAGGAAATGAGCCGCAACGGCCAAACACACCGCTTTATACCCGCAGAGCGCACGAGGCTGCGCGCGCCCGAGTTTGAATTGGGGCGGAAATTTCCGCACAGCTGTTGTCCAATCAGCGCCGGGCAAGGAGGAGCGTCTCGACTACAAACCAATCACACGCCGCTGACGTCAGAAGCGCTACGTCATTTAATAATAGCCCATTGATTTTTTTTTTGTTTGTTTGTTTGTTTGTTTTCTGCTTTGATTCCAAAACAATTTCACAACAAACGCGCTGTATCCCAACATAAACAAAAAACAGACAGGGGCATAAATAATGACATGAGCGGATACAGAGCGATGGTTCATTGATTATTATCAGTAGTAGGCCTAGTTAGTGAGTAATGAGCCTACAGGCTTTTATTCATTACTCATTCATTCAACTATAATCGATAGTCTACCAGTTCACACTATTTTAATGATTGTATACTTATTTGTCCGGGGACTATGGGTGGAAATTACCTTTATAGCTATAACATTGTACAGTGCATCTCTCCCTTTTGGGTTCATGTCTATTGTACCTTGTCCCAGTTTCAAAAATAAAAATCACTAGCCTATCACTATGTAGGCTAGTGGGTGTTTAAACAAACATTAACTAGAATTGATTGGATGTGATCGGATCCTACTGTATGATCATACACGATATCAAGTCTGCAGTAAGAGAGTGTGTGGCTCTGAAGAGCCGTTGTGTGTGTTGTCCGCGGTGAGTTAATTTTGAGCTGTTCCTCTTCTTGAAGTGATTTAACACAAGGTTACTTTAATTTTTTTAAATTGTGATTTCTTGTAATATACAAAAGAATAAGCTTCTTATGGCTGAAGCTCAGCAGGAGGAATCGTCTCTTCAGTAAGTGTGTGTGTGGCTCTGAAAAGAGCCGGTGTGTGTGTGTGTGTGTGTGTGTGTCCGGTGAGTCTAAGCCCTCTCTCCGCGGATGCGGCGGGCCAGCTGGATGTCTTTGGGCATGATCGTGACCCTCTTGGCGTGGATGGCGCACAGGTTGGTGTCCTCGAACAGGCCGACCAGGTAAGCCTCGCTGGCCTCCTGCAGAGCCATGACGGCCGAGCTCTGGAAGCGCAGGTCGGTCTTGAAGTCCTGGGCGATCTCTCTCACCAGGCGCTGGAAGGGCAGCTTGCGGATCAGCAGCTCGGTGGATTTCTGGTAGCGGCGGATCTCCCTCAGAGCCACGGTGCCGGGCCGGTAGCGGTGAGGCTTCTTGACGCCGCCGGTGGCCGGGGCGCTCTTCCTGGCCGCCTTGGTGGCCAGCTGCTTCCTGGGGGCTTTGCCTCCGGTGGACTTGCGGGCGGTCTGCTTGGTTCGGGCCATGGCGGATCAGCTTCTTCCTCCAAAAGAGATGGAAAACAACCAAATAAAGCTCGAATCAAAACTCTTATGGTCTATAGCAGCAGCGACCACACACATCTGCGCGCTGATTGGTCGGCTGGTGACGTCACTGCTAATGATTGGAGGAGAGAGCCCGCCACAGCCTCGAGCTCAACCCTCCTCCTCCTCCGCTGGGAGGCGCCAAGTCTCAGAAAAAAACACCTGTTCCTGTTGAAACCTTCACTTCAAAATAAAACCCCAAAATAAATACAAATCATCTAAAAGCTGTTTTTAACGCCAAACTGCCAGTGAGGTTACACAGAGGGCTATGGGCCAAAGAGTTTGAGTGTAGTAAATAAAAGGCTGAGTTAGTAAAAGCTGACGGAACACTTTACAGACATGGGGCTAATACAGGGAATTAACAAATGGTTCATTCCAGTATATTCTAAACAATATTGTTTTAGTTGGGGTTAACTAACTAACTACACGTTGGAACTACGCAGACCACAAGAGCTATGATTGGTCCGCCGAACTACATTATTTCCGGTATTTCGCTCCTCCGGCTTCACTGCTGAGTACTACGTCCTAATAGTTTTCACCTCAATACTTTGCACCTTTTGATTGTATTGATTTACGCATTTCAATTCTTTTGCACCCTTTGCACTTAACGTGCGCATTTAAATTCTTTTGCACCTTGTTTTGCACCATCAGGCGGAGCTCCGGGCCTCATAAAGCCGACAGGCAGCCTGACTCTGACCGCTCCGGCGTGCAGAGCGTGTGCGTCAATAAGCCCTATGGGAGAGGCGGTCTGAAATAATTTATTATTCATTTTTTTACTGAAATATAGTTCATTTATGAAGGCTTTTATATACGAAGCTTGTGGTTTGAAACAATTTTTGATAAGGACACTAGACATTGAAAAAGGTTATCTCTCATTTGAAATGTTTTCTCATTTTGTTCGTCCTGCTCACCTGCTGCTGGTGGGTGGACACCTGATGACGTCACCGTCACTGCGTCGCTCCGTCTGTATGATCAGAACTCCAGCAACTATTTTCTACACAATCAATTAATCAATCAAGAGGGAACCACATTTTAATTTCACTATACAACCTGTTGTATAATGACAAATAAACTTCCTTGTATCCTTGTTATTTTCCTATTGCTTCATTTGAATCCATCACCAGCAGATAGTAATTGGAAAGGCATTAAAAAGGCATTCACTTAACCTGCTGACAAGCCAAATTAAGGTACAGTAAACCATTTCCTAGTTGCTCAGACACAGTAAGGTTAACAATAAATCACAATCCAATCCTTTTGACATTTTTTTTTATTGGAAGGGTATGCAAGCCCTAGGTGACTGGAAGCCCCATCCCCCACTCCTTTGGGGTGCATGCTTCAGGTGGTCAGCAGCATGTTGCCTTATGGCTTCCTGAGTCGCATCATTGTCAAAATTCATCACTCCATCTGCACAAGTAGAAAAAGAAATAAGAAATATATCCAGAAAACTGCCTTCATACACCAAATCTGCATATCTGTAAGCCAAAGTGTGCTGCTCCTGCTATGCATCCACTACCAATTCTGTATTAATACATGTCAATAACATGTCATGTAAACAAAACTTAAAGAATTATGTGTCTTAAAAAAAAAAAAATGAAAGAAAGAAAGAAAGAAAACCAGTCAAAACTAAAAGCTTACCTTGTATGGCTTTGTAAATATTTGTTTTTTCCAGGGCTTTTTTGCCGCTCTTCCCCTTGCCCTTCATATTAAATTAAGCCATCAGGGAATTGGCAAAGAGTCTAAAGAGAAAACAATCACTTATATAAATCGTTTTGAACAATATATGCAGGGATAACACAGGAATAGCACATTTCATTAAACCCTTCATACTATACAGATTAAGGAAAGCTAGTAGCCTATGGACTATGCATTGTGTTGTGAACCTGTTATGTATTGCACACTCAAAATAGGGAAACTGCTAATGAAAACATGCAGTCTGGTACACAGCCCACACATTCAAAGAGCACATACCGTACTACCAAAACATTCAACACAAAATAAATGCTTTATGTAGAAACATACCTGTCAAGCACTTTATGGACACAGTCCCTGGTGTTCCTCCTGCCAATTTTTGCTATGTTCTTCACCTGTTAAAATAAGTGCATAATTAAGTTGACTTATTCCCCAGAGGAACATAATGTGCAAGTTCACTGGTTCTGTATTCCAGACTTGTCAATCCTACCAGGGTATCAAAGGCTTCCTTGTCACTCAGGCGTTGTTCCTCTCTCTTGAATTCCTCCATTGTCTCCATCTTCTCAATGTGAGCAGCTGAAGGGGCAGTCTGTGCTCTGTTACACAGATCACGGATGTCAAGCAGTAACCCTAGGACCTTCTTCTGGTACACTGAAATAAATGAGCATATATGATTTTTAGAATGGTTGCCTCTACAATAGCTTACTGACTATTTTAGCAATCAGCTTCAGTGTTTATCATCAACACAAGCAGAGTTGATTATTCTCGTTTATTAATTTCAAATTTTGTCTGATAGTTAGAAAATAGTTTTATTTATCTTTTGGTGTCTCACAGTTTGATTCAATTCAAAATCGATTCTTGACTGATGTGCATCAGGATAGTGCTGTGTTCTCTAGATGGTTAACTTGCAGTGGCACAGATGAGCTCTCTAGTTTATCTTTATTACAAGACTACCATTACCTGCTGGCCTTTCCAGCAAAAAAAAAAAAAAAAAAAAAAAAAAGAGTAATGTGTAGATCTAACTTCCATCTGAGGCACGACCAGCTGCACAATAGTGGTCATTGAATGGAGCATTTCAGTCTTTTTGCAGCAACTTAACTAGCAGCAACACAGCTTCCCACAGTGTCCTGAAGCCTGTGAGAGTTGGAGGAAATGTTAAGATCAATTCCTTAAGTTTATAAATCGATCCAGAAATGTAGAATCACTTTTCTTCCCCCACCCTAGAAGCCATAATTGAAAAGCAGACTGAGCAGTAGAGGGAGTAGGTGGTAGTTTTAAAAGTGTCTCTCTCAATGTCCTGTCATCATATTTGACTAAATACACTATATTACCAAAAGTATTCGCTCACCCATTCAAATGATCAGAATCAGGTGTCCTAATCACTTGGCCTGGCCAAAGGTGTATAAAATCAAGCACTCAGGCATGCAGACTGTGAAACAAGACATTTGTGAAAGAATGGGCCGCTCTCAGGAGCTCAGTGAATTCCAGCGTGGAACTGTCATAGGATGCCACCTGTGCAACAAATCCAGTCGTGAAATTTCCTCGCTCCTAAATATTCCACAGTCAACTGTCAGCTCTATTATAACAAAATGGAAGCGTTTGGGAACAACAGCAACTCAGCCACGAAGTGGTAGGCCACGTAAAGTGACGGAGAGGGGTCAGTGGATGCTGAAGCGCATAGTGCAAAGAGGTCGCCGACTTTCTGCACAGTCAATTGCTACAGAGCTACAAACTTCATGTGACCTTCAGATTAGCCCAAGTACAGTACGCAGAGAGCTTCATGGAATGGGTTTCCATGGCCGAGCAGCTGCAGCCAAGCCACACATCACCAAGTGCAATGCAAAGCGTCGGATGCAATGGTGTAAAGCACGCCGCCACTGGCCTCTAGAGCAGTGGAGACGCGTTCTCTGGAGTGATGAATCACGCTTTTCCATCTGGCAATCTGATGGACGAGTCTGGGTTTGGAGGTTGCCAGGAGAACGGTACATTTCAGACTGCATTGTGCCGACTGTGAAATTTGGTGGAGGAGGAATTATGGTGTGGGGTTGTTTTTCAGGAGCTGGGCTTGGCCCCTTAGTTCCAGTGAAAGGAACTTTGAATGCTTCAGGATACCAAAACATTTTGGACAATTCCATGCTCCCAACCTTGTGGGAACAGTTTGGAGCGGGCCCCTTCCTCTTCCAACATGACTGTGCACCAGTGCACAAAGCAAGGTCCATAAAGACATGGATGACAGAGTCTGGTGTGGATGAACTTGACTGGCCTGCACAGAGTCCTGACCTGAACCCGATAGAACACCTTTGGGATGAATTAGAGCGGAGACTGAGAGCCAGGCCTTCTCGACCAACATCAGTGTGTGACCTCACCAATGCGCTTTTGGAAGAATGGTCAAAAATTCCTATAAACACTCTCCTCAACCTTGTGGACAGTCTTCCCAGAAGAGTTGAAGCTGTAATAGCTGCAAAAGGTGGACCGACATCATATTGAACTCTATGGGTTAGGAATGGGAGGGCACTTCAGTTCATAGTATGAGTAAAGGCAGGTGAGCGAATACTTTTGGTAATATAGTGTACGTACCGGCCAAAGGCAACGGGAAGGTCCTCCTCCTTCCACTCTCACCATCTGCATCTGCAACACAGAAAATGTGTTTTAGAAATTACCAAATGAACATTTGTCAAACTTGGGCTTCATTAGAAGTAAAAAATCTGTAATATTCTAAAAAGTTAGAATACATCAATGCTACTGACTGAATAAAGTGTTTTGATGAAAATGTGTGGTCTTAAGACAACTCACTAGGCCTCGATGTGTGATGGGGGCAGCTGGTGTGATCAGATCTGGGCCTGGCTGGGGTCCTGAAGACATCTCTGCTGCTGTTAGATGTGCAGCGAGACCCTGAGACATCACTTTCGCTGCCTGATCGGTAGTAATGTCTGGAGGCATCACTTTTTGATCTGCTGTGAGGTTGAGATCTGTGGTGATGTCTCAAGTTGTCACTGCTGCTGCTAGATCCGTGCTGACGTCTGGAGGCGTGTCTGTGATGGGATCTGGACCTGTATTGGCAGACAATTGTTGAGTTAGTTGCCGGATCCACCACTGATGTCGTTCAATTCAAATGTTAAATCACTCTGCAATTTGGCAACCGACACATCTTGTTTCCTTACCTAGAGCTATGGCTATCAACAGCATGACCTCTGGCTTCATGCTGGGATCCTAAGAAAGACAAAGAATGTTCTTAAATTTCACAAGGCCTGATGACATAGAAAATTAATAAGATGAACACTTACCGGGTGAGGGCCTAAAAAAGACAATGTTCAGAGGTGGAAAATGAGCCAAAAGTAAACAAAACAGGTGAATACTTCTGACAAATATTTACCTGCTCTTGACTTTTCCCTTCCCCCTGATCCACTGGCACACTCCAGGCGAGGCAAGGCTGAAACACATGATTGAGCCTGTAACTACCGTCTTGTGGGTAAATAATGTGTAGTGAATATTGCAAAGGGGAAGTAAATAATTACAAGGAGTGAACATTTCCCTGCCCGAGTTGTCCGCAGTTGCACGCTCTGCTACGCCTTCATCCGCTATGTCTTCTTCTCCAGAGACTGAAACACAAAATCAGCCTATACTACCATTTTATTGATACAACACATTACCATGCTTCATAAGTTGTCATCAGTACTCACATGCTTTATCCATCATGGGTGTATCCTGTATGGGCTGCAGTTTCATCGGTGGAGCAGGGAAGTTAGGCAGCTCAACACCTAGGTCAGAAAAAAAAAAGACAAAAAAAAAAAAAAACAAACAAACAAACAAAAAAAAAAAAAACAGCATGCTCATCTCCAACGTTATCAAATTCAGGAGTTTAAAACTGGAATTTTACATACATATTAGAAAGACTTTACCATCTGAACTCTGCCTTTCCTCATCTGAATCTGTAACTGCCACAAAATAAATAAAAATGTTAGAAAAAATTGATGAGTGAACTTTGAGGCCAAATTTCTGACAGATTTTACAGTGCATTAATGTCAAGAGAAGGAGAAAACATACCATTTGATAGGAAATCCTCGATCACTTTTTTGGTGCGTTTTCTGGGCCTCTTCACTTCCTCCTCATCGTCATCGTCGTCCTGCTCTGCCTGACTTGTAAAGTTATAGTTTTCACATTCTCTACGGACAGCTAGAAGAAAGAAAATTAAACTTAAAAAAAAAAAATTAAAAGCATTCCAATGCTCAAACCTTGAAGTACGTATACTTGCCTGATGTCATTTTTACTTTTATTAATGTAAAAGTCATCCAGTCGTCTTCTGGGGTCATTTTGTCCTTGAGCGCCTTCTGAGTTTTCGTGGTGCTCATGCAGGGCCATCTAATGGTTCTCTTAGTGTTATCAATCCAGTTTACTGGAACAACACCCTCCTCCTCTCCTTCTCCCTCCTTCCACACGGCCCTTGCATACATGATCTGAAGAGGACAACATATGCAGGTTTTATTTAAGATACACAACTTAAAGCAGTGAGTGGACAAGTGGTTCTCCTTTTGATAGGATACAGTTGAATTTCACACCTAGGGGCCCTGAACCCCATTTTGAGAACCACTGTAACAGATCTGAGATACAAGGGGATATAAAATGACATGAACCCAATTCTGACAAAAAAAAAGTGACATGTTAGAAAAGACAGAAATTAGTCTGCAACAATTTTCCCTGGGAAAGGAAAGATTACCAATAAGTAAATGGCACCCACTTAAGTTAGTGTATAAAGCAAGAGAGTTGCGGTTGAGATGGTTAGGATATCAATCAATCAATCAATCAAACCTTTATTTAAAGCCTCGAAGATCATTGAGGTGTCCCTCATTTACAATGATGTCGAGGTCGACATACACCGCAAAAAAGTATATACACAATACAACATGAAAAATACACAATCAGATACATTCAGTGTTAAAATATATAAAACAAAACATTAAAAACAATTGCATACAGGAGCAAGGTAGTTTGCAAGTAGTGACCTAAAATGGCCAGGAAGGATGGAAGAGTCAAACAGGAGTGTGTTCTGCAAAATGTTCCAAGAGGTTGGTGCACAGTAACTAAAAGCAGTTTTTCCAAACTCGGAGTGAACTCGTGGAACTTGAAATGAGACATAGTCAGCTGAACGGGTATGGTAAGTATTTGTAGTCGGATTCAGCATGGATGAGATATATGGTGGCAAGTGTCCAGTAAGGGCTTTGTAAATAAAAAGATAAAAATGTTTGTCTCGTCTCTGTGCAAGGGAAGTCCAGCCAACATTACTGTACAAAGAGCAGTGGTGTGTTTTGAAAGAATCGCCAGTGATAAATCTGATGGCAGAGTGGTAAACTGAGTCGAGGGGTTTGAGGGTGGTAATGGCAGCATGTCTATAGATTGTGTCACCATAATCAAGTACAGATAAAAAGACTGACTGAATTATTTTTTTCCTGCAGTGCTGGGGAAAGCTGGACTTATTTCTATATAAAAAACCTAGTTTTTGCCGTAGTTTTGTGACAAGATTATTGATGTGGTGTTTAAAAGTAAATGACTCATCAAGCCAGATACCAAGATATTTGTACTCAGAGACTCGTTCAATATGACAACCATTCAGTGCTGATATGTGCAGGCTGTTAAAATCAATGCCTCTGGCTCTAGAAAAAAGCATGTACTTTGTTTTGCTTGCATTGAGAACTAATTTAAGATCAACAAGGGCATTTTGGAGAGCAGTGAGGGAAAGCTGCAGGTTCTCAACTGCATGATGAACAGTGTCCGCAGAACAATACAAAACAGTGTCATCCGCATAAAGGTGAGCATTACAATTAACAAGCGTAGAGGTAATATCATTTATATAGAGCGAAAATAAGACAGGTCCCAAAACTGATCCTTGTGGGACACCTTTTTTTACTGACACAACATCTGAGTGGATGTTTCCAGCTTTTACACACTGTGTTCTTTCGGAAAGGTAATTGCAGAACCATCTACAGGCAGATGAATCAAACCCAATGCTATATAGTTTTTGGATAAGCAGGGAATGATCAACCGTGTCAAAGGCTTCTGATAAATCAACAAAAACAGCAGCACAATGTTCCCTTCTGTCCATGGCTCCTCCTGACATGGAGCGGGAGTGGAGCTAACCAGAGCCTTGGGCTTAGCGTCCAGCCGGGACCAGTGCTCTGTAGCCGAGGCAGCAACGACATCCGCACATGGGAGTGGAACAGTTGAGTCCATCTCTCCAGCGGCTGCAGGGCTGGCAGCGAGACCCACGGCGACAACCATCGAATCGATGATCCGCTCTTCATCCCTCAGCTGATATAAGGTGGACATTCTCTCTTCCAGCTCGGAGATCCTCTGGGTCAGGCGAAGGCAGCCGTTGCATCCAGGTGAGGTGAGTGGAGGCATGTCTTGTTGTGTTAGGTGGTGGTTGCTGGGGAGAGAAAACAGCTGTGGCCAGTAAAGATGTCGAGATAAGGGGGATACTAGTGTTGTTGTTGTTGTTGGTGGTGGTGGTGGTGGTCGACTCGAGTTAGCAGTTATAGTGACACAGGGCAAGACTTACTCGCGAGGGCTCCACAACGGGAGCCCACAGCAGAGAGTAGATTTGACACGCTAAGCTGCAAATAGAGGGTCCTGGATCAGATCGAAACTTACCGGCACAGGCCCATAGACTGGGCCTGCTGCGTTGGATCAGCCTCCGGTAAGCAGGTTTGACGGTGGTTGATTCCTCTCGTTTGGTGGTGAGAGTTAGTCCAGTGCTAACCGTGCTAAAAACAAGCTGAGCCAGGCCAGTCGTGGCAACCGATTCGAATAGTTAAAAATCCGAACATCCGATGTCTAAGAGCGTTGTACCGAGTTAAAGCACAGACATAGGACGAAAGGAGTTAGACAAGTGTGACACAAAATTCTGTCTAAAAACTGAGTAAAATATAGATTAGTGACAGAGCTTCTGTCCGCCAACGCCAACGCCGGCGCATGTGTGGGTGGAGGAGGGATGAGGGTAACATTTGGAAATGTTTGGACAAGAGGAAAGGGGGCAGAGCTGGTAGCAGTGACAAAGGACATGCAGGTGGGAGGATTATCAGAGAACACCACAGGTGAATAGGATATAAAAAAAAAATAATAATTAAAAAAATGAGAACCGAACCTTTAATATTTGAGTTCCAGACCATGGCGAAGGGGTATAAGCACAGCACCACCAGATTCTTGTGAGAGATAGGCCACCTTGCGGACCAGGTCCTGTTCGCGCAGCAGCCCATTTTTCATCCTGACCTGACCATTAACTAGGCACACTATATTTACAAGTGCAGAGCCATATGTTTGGTGAAATAATGGTGAGGTCCGACGCTGGTGCAGGATTTGACAAGCCAAGGTACCATCTGCATTTTGTTGCCAAACAAAAGCAAATCTGTCATCCTTCAAGAGAAAACAACTGTCCCTTTCTTTAACGGAGACAAACACTCTAGGTTGCTTTTTGCTCACATTCTCTTCCAATTGCTCCATTTCTGACAGACGCCTAGTGACTTGTTCAAGAGGATTTCTCCCACTCCTGACATGTTTTTTGACTTGTTGCAGGTAGTTTTCAAATGGAAAACAGGAAATGTCATTTAATGAGCAGTTGAAGTGGCTGACATCTTTATGGAGATGAATTAGTCCGTGCACATTGTAAACTGGAAAGGTCTTGCCATACAGGACAGCACAGCAGGTGACAAAATGTTTGATGAGCTCCTGTGCATACTTGAGATAGCCATTTCGAACCCTAGCATCGGACTCAAGCAGTAGCGACATGGCTATTGTTAAGGACAAGAAATGCTTGCATCCTTCAGGGGACAGCACAGTTTTCAATACCACAGGTCCTGTGTATAAAAGAAACTGCCTGAGTTCGGTGGCTTTCCACCTATCCAATTCGTGGAGACCATGTGGTTGCCGAGCAAACTCACTAGGCATCCTCCCCCTTAGTGCAATAAGTTTTTGTGAAATTGCCTCTTTTTGCCTCGCAGATAGACGGCAGATTTTTGGGCCTCGAGTCATGTAGATTAAAAGGCGTCTACTACTCCCAAACAGACCATGTGCATTAGGGGTGGTTAATCTGTGTGATTTCACGATTCGATTCGATTACGATTATTGAGGTCCCGATTCGATTAACAACCGATTTTCGATTATTAGCGATTCTCGATTACCGCGCTCCTTCTCGTCTGTGTCTTTCCTCTGCTGTCTCGCGGTGTTTGTCTAACCTCTCGCGAGGGGATCGAGCGCGAATCGCTGATCGGCTTGGTGAAGCGTGAAGAACAGTGTCACCAAATAATCGATTCTTAAAAATTTAATAATGGATTCATAATCATCCACAACATAATCGTGATTAATCGATCATCGATTTTTTTCACCACCCCTAATGTGCATGCAATCTAGTACAAATGAACTGACGCAAGGAATTTCTGCAGCAATGAGGGGGCTGACATCAGTTTGGTGGTTCTTGTACTCGGCTCTAGAGAAACTGTCATCTGTTCGTGAAGTGCATTCATGGTCACTGAATACCATCCTTCCCTCCACACGAGTACCTCTGATAATGCATCTTTCACAACTCTCATAGGAAGTATGACCCTTAACACATTTGATGTATGCCCTTGCTGGTGCATCACAGATGAAAGCATCAATATTGACAGTGTAGGTCTGGCCTTTGTAAACTATGCCATTGTCTTTGAGATGCTTGTACTCGGTCAAAAAGTCTTTCAGGTAGTCCTCAAGTGGACTTGGCTTAGTTTTTCCACTAAATATGGCTGCAATGAAGGGATCAAAACTGCCACACTTAACCAGTATTGGCCAGAATTGGACTCCACTACTTTTGAAAAGTGGGATGCCATCAATGTTTACAGTGAGGTGCACATCAGTACTGTCCATCAGACTTATGGAACGACAAATTCCCTTCTCTAAGCCATAATGCTTGTAGTGCCCCCCACATTTAGGCTCTGATGTGTTTTGCTGTGGTGTAGCGAGGAGTGTCCGACAATCCATAGGCAATAGGTGCCCTTGCTTTCTTAACGTGGACAATAACCCGTTAAGTGCTCTGTGTGTCACTTTGTGCTCTATAGCCCACTTTCTCAGGTCATCTTCAAAGCTGCTAATCACTTCAGCTTCATCATCTGATTCATTTTCAGAGTCCGTAGAAAAATAGTCCACATCACTGTCAAAATCAAAATCACATGTTGTGTCAGGAATACTCTCACTTGTTGAACTGTGTGGGGCCTCAGACACATTGCTACTGCTACTACTATTCTGTATCCCAGATCCAGCATCGCTAGTGATGTCAATGCTCTGATATTCAGCTTCACTGTCAGAGTGACGTAGAAGTTCATCCATGTCTCTTTTGCGTTTACGCCATTCTCGCATTTTGTTAGCCATCTGTAGATACAGATGAAGAATAAGTCAGCTTGATCTCACAATGCCTTTGACTGGGTGTGTGCAAAAAAAGCACGTCATCATAATCTATACCTTGTTCAGTTGACTCTCTTTGAGGGGCAGGACACCTTACGCCCACGGTCAGAAAAGGACCTTAAACCACCTGAAAGAAAGATAAGACAGATTTAGCAACACTTTAGCTTTACAGTACTGAACTCAGTACTCCATTGCACTAAATTGTTATGTATTTGGCTGCCAGTGCCAACCCCCTCTTCATGACTCTCTGAAGAGCGCACTCCCCACGTCTTTATTCTGGACATCTTTGTCTCCTCGACCTGCTAGCAGGAACGGTTTTTGCTATGGGCAATGTGGCAGGGTATATGCAGGAATCTTGAAGTTAATTTTAATACCTTTAAGACTTTTTCAAGACCCTTTCAATATTTTTTTAATACCTCACCGCACAACAACAGAGTACTTTTTACCACAGATCTTTTGTAGCCCAGAGAAGATATGTTGCTCAAACACTCGGTATGTAGTGTTAGTGTATGTTTATGAGTTGTGGAACATAATAAATTATCTTGCAGGAGTACATGCTAAATTATTATTTGTTTTAAAAATGTAAATTCATTATCAAACAGACCAAACAATTCAACTACCATGAGCAGTAGTATGCCTGTGTGAATGAGCAGTAATATGCCTGTGATAACATAGATTGAAAAATAAAGTAGTGATACCTCTTCTATGAATAGACAAGCTCAGCCAGTGTGCTGCTGTTAGCCAGTGAAAATATTTCGGAGTGGCGACTTTTCACTTTGTTACACAATCTATGTCAGTGCGCTGCTGTAGCCTGGAGAATTGCTTTGCTTTTTGGACTCGTATGGTGCCGGTGCAGGTGTTGTAATGTTTTTTCTTGGTGGTGCAGGTGCAGGTGAAACCACTGGAGGGGTTGTGCAACCCAGATTCGCTTCCCTCCATGTAATTCTCCCCAGACATACGTTCATATTCCACACAAAACAGCATTTCATTCAAATTATGTCAGATTCCGCGTTAAAAATAGATTCCTTTTTATTTGGCAAATTCCGCGATTCCGCCCTAGTTAAGTTGAACGCATGGATTCATGTAATATCTCGGTGCGTTCGTAATATGCACTGGGAGCGCCAGAGCGTACTTTGTGCTTCTGAATTTCCACCCACCTGCTCGCTCGCTCTGGCGCTCTCAGAGACAATTTACAAACGCACCCATAATAGCCTAGTTTTTTATGTACCTGTTCATCTTTGTTTTTTAATAAAAATGAATAAATTCACACACTTTTACGATGTTTTTGGGACTCAAACTCTTGAACAACTAATTCAGAAAAAATACTTTCAAAATTTAAGACTTTATAAAGTCGTGATAAGACTTTTTAATACTTTTTAAGGGTCTTAATTTTCCCAAAATTGATTTATCACCTTTTAATACTTTTCAAGACCCGCGGATACCCTGTGTGGGCAACCGCCCAGGGCTCAATCCACTTAAGGGCGCACGAGCGCCCGCCAAAAAAAAAAAAAAAAAAAACGCCAGTTTTCTAGACTACCATATTGACCCACATAAAAGACGACCCTGATTTTAAGACAACCCCTCTTTTGTAAGACAATTTTTCGGAAAAATAGGCCACTTTTTATATGGACAAAATCTTGTTTGCATAAAAAACCCACCGGGCGGCATCAGGCGGGCCGACCGCGGTAGCAGTAGTAGGCTAACATGGAAGGGCGCAAGCCAGTAATTCCGCCTAGGGCGGCAACATAGGCAGATCCGCCATTGCCTGCTGGCCCCTCTAATGTTAGCTGTCCTGGAGCAAAGACAACTACAGGCCATTATCGACGGCTAAAACCTCGGTTAATAACATGTGTGAGGGCCGGAAGGTGAGCTAGCTCGACATTAACTTCAACTAGCGGTGACTGTTAGCGTCTGCCGATGGCCGGGAGTGGCCATCGGCAGACGCGGTTCTGCTAATGGTGCTGCTAGCTGGGGCAGGCGGTAGTCACAAAGCTGGGCCTGTGATAGGACTAAAACAAAATAAAAGAAAATCCAAACTCTACTTTTAGAACAAGCGTCACACAAATGCACCGTGTTATAACGCTGTGCATTGCTCTATATACAGTGGCGGTTCTGCCTATGTTGCCGCCCTAGGCGAAATTACTGGCTTGCGCCCTTACATGTTAGCCTACTACTCCTACCGCGGCCGGCCCGCCTGATGCCGACCAGTGTTTTTTTTTTGTTTTGTTTTTTTTTTTTTAATCCAAACAAGATTTTGTATATATAAAAAGTAGCCTATTTTTCCGGAAAAAAAAGGTCTTGCAAAAGAGGGGTCATCTTAAAATCAGGGTCGTCTTTTATGTGGGTCAATATGTTAGTCTAGAAAACTGGCGGGTTTTTTTTGTTTTTTTTGTTTTTTTTTTTGGAGGGCGCTCGTGCGCCCTTAAGCTAAGCTAAGCTAACGTTAGCGGATGCAACACTAATTGTAACGACAACCGGTTTGAAATAGATGTACAAAACGAAGCTAAAAGGGCAAACGCTTTAGATGAACATATTAACTAGACGCCCGATGGCTGACAACTTACCTACAATTTGAAGACTGACGGATGACTGACGGATGATGGGGACGTCGACGATACTGTCTGCCAGTTGCGATTTGCTTCGACAATACCTGAGCCGATGGGAGTGGCTCTTAAGTAGTACGTTGGGCTGACGCAATGCTTTAGCCAATCACAACGGCGTTGATTCTTCTTCTTCTTTTTCTTCTTCTTCTTCTTCTTCAATACACAATTTCTATACCATAGACATACAAGGTCATATAATAATCTCCATTCCGATTATTTTAGGTCTACTTTTTCCACAATTTTCTATTACGTTCAGAGGTCCGCATTTCTGGAACACCTTACCAATCCACATTAGACACTGCACCACGGTAAAGTCATTTAAGAAACAAGTCTTACATTTTTTACTGGCTCGGTTGTCGTTGTTGTTGTTGTTGTTGTTATTATTATTATTATTATTATTATTATTATTATCATTATTATTATTATTATTATTATTATTAGGCCTAAGGGCTATACTACATTTGTCTTAGATGTCCTGAAAATTGACCTATCCTGACGTCTTAATGTTCAGCAGCATATCGACGTCAAAATTTTGGTCATAATGTGACGTCCAAATGTTCAACTATATAACGATGTCGAAATTTGATCATAATTTAGACGTCCAGATGTTCAACTGCATAAAGACGTCGAAGTTGGGTAATAATTTAGACGTCCAGATGTTCAACTACATAAAGACGTCGAAATGGGGTCATAATAAGATGTCCAAATAGTTGACCTATTTTGGACGTCGAGAATAGGTCTATATCTAGTCTTGGACGGACGGACGCAATATGGACATGATCTGGACGTCCATACGACGTCCAATGTTTAAGGGGATGATATCCATAATAACCCTAACCCTGGAGGAAAGCCTAAAAACTAACTTGTTACTCTACAGAAGCAGTAACTTGGTAAAGTAACTACTAACTAGCAGCCAAGTTCAAATTCATTCTCCCAGTCTAGTTTTGTTTGTGTTTTGTGCTCTTTGTTTTCTCATTTCTCCCCAATATGAGACAGAAAAGTCAGGTGGAAAACATCATTTTACTGGCTATCTTTGTGATTACATATGGACGGCACAATGCAACATTCCACAATTTCCCTGAGGGAACCTCCCCAAAGCGATCAGTAAAGTTCTATCTAATCTAATCTAATCTAATCTAATCTCTAATCTAATCTAATAGTCATAAATGTCATAAATGTTTAAGATGCACACTTCTTGGATTGAGAAAATTGCGATACACATCGTCTAAGGCTGCGGCGCTAGCTCTGCGTCCCAGATGAACTTCAGTGCCAGGTCACCCAGTCGCTCCTCAAAGATCTGATCACACCTCTCGCTCTGGGCCACAGTAAAGGTGTTCTTCCAGTCACCGATCTTACCTGCAATAAAAAACAAATGAATAAATAAAATGTCATGTTTGATGTCTGTTTACAGAAACCTGAACAGGATCTACAGTTCAGAGGTTATACTACCTTTGCGCATGAACGGTCCCTTGAGGAAGTCCTTTGGCAGGAACTGATAATTGGCCTTTGGATCATTCTTCATGTTCTGGAAAGCCGTTTTCTCAACAATGTGATCAATCCCTGCCTCGCTGAGCTTTCTCCCCAGGAAGCTGCAGATCTTAGTTACTGCTGTCTTCGGATCCTAAAAGAGAGACAAAAAAATCAAGCTGAGAAAGGAAACGGTGATTGAGAAATTACTTATTTGGTAGTCAGCACTGATGAACATGACTTTCACTCTATACAAAGCATCAAATGGATTTGAAATGCATTTCTCTTCCAGACTCTTCACCAGCCTCAGGTCCCTGGACGTCCCCAGAGGAGACCACAAGGCCTGCAGGGCTGAAGCTTACCAGAACCATGTCCTCGTATGTCAGGAACAGGATGTCGTACTGGTCTCTCTCATCATGCCACTCCCTGATGTGATCAAACCAGGAAGATCCAACAACTGCAAGAAGACAAACATTCATGTTTTGTTTTAATATTTTCCTCAAATCAGATTTTTATTTCAGAAATTATGGGGCGGCGCGGCTCAGGAGGTAGAGCGGTCGCCTCGTAATTGGAAGGTTCCCGGCAAGGGCGGATATTCCAATTCCTTGTTGAGAGGGTGGGGGGTCAAAAGACAGAAAAATTTCCCTTCAGCAATTCTTAAGGAGGGACACCAAAAGTGATGCCCCCAGCGCCCCCTATTGGCCACATTTTCACCATCAGCAATCTGCTCCTGCCTGCTCCCCATGAAAGCTGAGAGTCACCAACATCACAACCAGCCAAGAGGAGCAGAGAGAAGCTTTACCCAGAAGTGATGTTACACCTTTACAGTTTGCAGATCAAAACCTGTGTGCCAGCATTGATAATCAATTTGGTTTCTGGGTTGAGTCAAAGTCTTGGGGGGCATTTTGATATGAAAACCAATTTTCATAATTAAACAATATATTCATTATCAGAAAAAAAAAAATCTGACATTTGTGACAAAGCAAACAACCTGAAAGGGAGCTATGGTTAGTAGTCCAGTAATTTTAGGCCAAAATTGGGGTCAACCTAGGACAAATTGCAAGAGAAGCAAACTCAACTGATTTTGTATCCTCAGTTTGTCCTGAGTGAGGGGAAAAAAAGTCCCAAGAAATCCCATTGGTGGAAAGTTTTGAAAATCACCTATTTATGACCACATATTACCAAAAAACACTGTTTTTAACACACAGGGGAAAGGGTTCAAAATTTATTTTCAGATATCACTATAAAAAGTCAATTACAAGTTCTTTGAATTATTCTGTTTACACATGCATATCACACATTATCTGATTTGATATGCGCTAATAAGGAATATAAGGAATAAATCCCAGAAGAGACATTTTAACAATGAATTAAAAGGTTGCTATTTATATAGTTACCTTGCATTAAAAGGTTACTATGCAACAGTGAATTAAAAGGTTACTATATATATAGTAACCTTTTAATTCACTGTTTAAATATCTGTTCTGGCATTTATTCCTTATATTCCTTATTAGTGCATATCAAATCAGATAATGTGTGATATGCATGTGTAAACAGAATAATTCAAAGAACTTGTAATTGACTTTTTTTCTTGTCTTTGTGTGTGTAATCAACTTATGAATTTTTATAGTGATATCTGAAAGTAAAATTTTGAACCCCTTTCCCCTGTGTGTTAAAAACAGTGTTTTTTGGTAATATATGGTCATAAATAGGTGATTTTCAAAACTTTCCACCAATGGGATTTCCTGGGACTTTTTTCCCCTCACTCAGGACATACTGAGGATACAAAATCAGTTGAGTTTGCTTCTCAACCTGAAAGGGAGCTATGGTTAGAGCTGGGGACAGAAGTCAGATAGGCATCAGGGGGGCAGAGCTACAGCGGCAGGCGGGAGGCCAGAAAACGAACGATAAACAAATTTTGTTCAACAGAGGGAAGGTGGGAGGAAACATGTCCATCACCTTGTTTTTTAAGTTCAGAGTGACGACTCACCAGAGGTGGGCAAACCAACACACACACACAGACACACACACACAACACACAACACACACACACACACACACACACACACACACACACACACACACACACACACACACACACAAAGAGTTGGCAGCAAACCAGGAGGTGCAGTGGACATAACCACTATGTAGCATGAAAGAGGGGTGTGTCAATCTTTCTAAACTTAAAACCACATTGTTTTCCCTCTATAATTAACACAAGTGCTTCCAAAATTTCTTGCATGTTTTAGTACTACATAGTTTTGTTTCCAATGACTTTTGTGGGGGAGACCTACCCCTTTTTCCCAGGATTGGGGAGGCAAACATTGTAAAGAGCTGTGAGTGGCCAGTAGACTAATAAAGCACTACAGAAATACAGTCCAAGAAACAACATCTGTGAGTGAGGAAATATGGTAAAAAAAAAAAAAAAAAAAAAAAAAAGGCAAAATGAAGTGAAATAATGTGAATCAAAAAATGCTCTTCCCTCAATTGTTCACTCTCAGCATCTTTGACAATCAGTATATGTTTTTATGAACTCACCGTTTCCTGCCAGATACTGCTCCAGGAAGTCCTCGAAGCTCTTGGGGGTCTCCCAGTGGGCTAAGGCACAGCAGAAGTGGTAATAGGACATAATGTTGTCCTTTGGGTTGCGCATCACATAGACAATCTGTCATGGAAATGAACAACCAGTGTTAAATTCTATTTAGTTTTAGTCTTAGTCTTGTGTCATATGACTAGTTTTAGTCATATTTAGTCAACTTGTATTCTTTTTTGTTTAGTCACATTTTAGTCAACGAAAAGTCTTGGCTTTTTAGTCTACTTTTAGTCGAAAATCCAAAGTATTTTAGTCTAGTTTCAGTCGACTAAATTACAAAGTATTTTAGTCAATAGTCTTTTTTTAGTCTTTGACCATGTTGACTTTTTTTTAATTTAACAGTATGTTAAATTATTATTATTTTAAAAATGTTAATTGCTTATCAAACATACCTAACAATTCAGCTGCCAATGAATGAGCAGTAGCCTAGTATGCATGCGATAACATAGATTGAAAAATAAGCCGAAGTGATACCTCTTCTATGAATAGACAAGCTAAGCCAGTGTGCTGCTGTTAGCCAGTGAAAATATAGCGGAGTGGCAACTCTTCGTTTTGTTACACAATCTATGTCAGTGCGCTGCTGTTTTAACTTTGTTCGCCGCGTGTGTGCTCCTCAGTCACACACACACACACACACACACACACACACACACACACACACACACAGACACCCAAAATTGACGAGTGTTTCCTCTGATTCATAAAATTTTCTACTCCACCTCATGCTCTTACAATTTCCAAGCAAGGCAATCGACCTCCAAACACCTTGCATTTCTGTCCGCATTTATCTAAAAGTCTATTGCTCAGTCCGTTACCTTTGCCTTCTTATTCTTCAGGCCTGGAGGCATGAGACGGGGCGTGAGGTGAGACATGAGGAGCCGGGGAGAAGGTCGTTGCGAGATGTCGTGCTTGGGCTTGTACTCCAGCCACGGCATCTGCCTCATGTTGGTGGGATGAGCAGGAAGACCGCCGTCTTGCTCCAAAATGGAGATGATGATGTTTTGAGTCCATATGGTGCCTGAGTGTAAAAACCACAGAGACAAATGGAAATGGCTCCTACTTTATTTTGACGGTGCACTGAGTCAAGAAAGGCTGATAAAATAATAATAATGATGATGATGATGATGATGATGATAATAATAATAATAATAATAATAATAATAATGAGACCCTAGGCCAAAAATTGTGAGTGCAAAAAAAGTATCTGTCGGCCAAATGCTCACCTGACTTCAGATACGTGACCAGGAATATGTCACTGTCACGGACCTCAAAGCTTTGGAGAGAGTCAATGTACTCTGGAGTGGTGTGAATGTCAAAATTGTAGTTCTTATACCTGAGGAAGTAGTCAGTGGTCTTCTCCATCATACAGGATCTCTGACTCAGACAGAGAGACAGAGAAGCTCATTAATGCCTAAATACCAGGAGGGAAAATCAAATGGCTGATAGGAGGATGAGGAGGTGTGGAGAGTGAATGAGAGGAGGAGGAAAAGTGAGAAGTCGCAGAGGTCTGAGGGTGAACTCGCCCCATCTCAAACGTCCAGTCTCACCAGACACTATGTTTGTCTCACAGTAAATATGGCTTTGTGTGAGGGGTTAGTTCATAATATTTCACGTTGGCTTTTAAAGCATTAAGTATATACACAATATCGAAAGAGATAGTCATCCAGAGAGATAACAGCAATACAGCAGCAGTATTTTACTATTTAATATTGTCCTTTAGGCCAATGTCCAATGTAAACCTCGTGTTTTGCATTACATGTCCCAAACGCCCAAGATGACCTGCATTAAACCCAGCTTTCATTTGAAAAAAAAAAAAAAAAAAAAAAAAAAAAAATCACCTTTGGGACCCTGATATTATAAGATGAGGTGAGGTGAAAACATAAAGTTAAAATAGTCATTCATAAATAATTTCATTTTATTTATTTATTTATTTAATTATTTATTCATTCATTCATTCATTCATTCATTCATTTAAATTGAAAAAAATCATAGTGAAATTAAATTTGGCCTCATTTTGCTGAGAACCCTCTGAAGGACCCCGGGAGGTTCCCAGACCTTAGGTTGAAAACCTAACAATAGGGAACAATAGGGAAAACTGTCCGTCACTGATTCTGTGCAAATGCAGCAAATTCAGGTGCAATTTCCATATCTACAGTAATAAAACATCAAGCATATGAAACAGCACAGGACTGAACGAATAAACAATAGATTACTCACTTTATCACCAGGGACTCACACCAAGTGAGAAATAATGTTCCTTAAACCACGACAACTTCAACAACTCTGGAGAGAGTTGACACAGCCGTGTCACCAGGTTGAGGAATATTATCTAACCTAACTGGGTGGGATTATGTGTCCTGCAAGATATTATTGGTCCACTGGGCTGGACTTGCCCTTCCTTCCCTGTATTTCACGTTAAAACACAATGAACTGTGGGTAATTCCCTCAGGCAGAGTCTGCAGAGATGCTGGAATGAGTGGCTGGATGTAAAGGATGTGGCAAATATGTTTAAGATGTTTAGTATGTACTGCTGTGCGTGCGAGCTTCTCGTTTGCTTTGCCCTGAGGTCAGACTAAGCAGTTTCATGCGTGGAGCACACATGGATTTGTTCATGTAAACGACTAAACCATTCAGCTTCATGGTCTTAGCCTATAGAAAACCACAAAATACTGCTTTGAGTCATGATGGGAAAAGTATTGCACTAAACTCACGAGGCATGTATAAGTTACATTCTTGGAGAATTTAATTACCATTCATCATATTTTACCATGTAATAACAAAGTGGTGAGCCTTCTTCTTTCAAACTACACACTCTGCCTTTAACCACAAGTTTTTAAAATGTATTTTAAAGGCTCCGTCTGTCTATCTCCGCATTTTATCGCTGAGTGAGGCGAGGCTCTGCAGTCAGCACACACAATGAATGAATGAATGAATGAATGAATGAATGAATGAATTAATTAATTAATTAAATTGTGGAAATTCACTTAAGTTTTTTTCCCCTCCAGGTAGTACACTGGTACTCTGTGGTGGACATTGAGCATTAATGAATATATCTGAACAACACCTGCACTGTGTCCTGTAACACACCTGCTGGCTGATGGCATGTGCAATTTAAATATGACTTTATTGAAATTTTACAAAGGTTTGAATTACTGAAAAAAGGAAAAAGGACCCATCCCATGTATAAAGTGTGTGAAGTTAAAGTTGAAGCATGTAAAGATGGTGCACGACTGGCCACAGAAAGGCCCAATGTTCGTCTCAGACTCGTATTATTTAACCCTGACCTCAGTACCTAAAACAGTATAGTTTAGAATATATACACTGTAATAAATTACCAGCATTTCACAATAATTGACAGTATTATTTTACAGTAACTTGTTGTAATTAAGTTCCCCTGTAATATCCCAATGAATACCTGTAAAAACTACAGCATCCTTGGATTTTACAGCATTTAACTGTTATTTTACAGTAAAATGCTGCAATCAAAACACCCCTGTTATATCACAACAAGGTCTGTAATATCACAGCAACACAGTAAAATAAAAAAAAAATGCAAGGATTTCACAGCATTCAACAGTATTATTACAGTGAAATTTTGTATTCAAATATTCCCTGGTAAGTCACATGACATAACCAAACTCGGCACTGAGCCTGAAGAGGCCATTTCCCTCTTCTCTTCTGGGCTGAATGGAGAAGGTGAGCTGCATGCAGAACATCTGTTTGCAGTACATCTGTGGTATTTTAAATGATATTAGCACTATTAGCTAAAGTGTACATGTGTCATTAACTTTATTTGCTGTTTTCCTCTGTGTGTGTGTGTGTGTGTAAGATTATGAAGGATGATGACTCAGCTTGATAAATGCTGCCTGCAATACATAAGTCTATTTAAAACTGAAACTGTCTTTGCTTATTAACAGGTACTTCTTGGGCATCAATCCTGAAAGAGGCTCAAAGACCAGGAAGCGGACAACAATGAACCCTCATATGAGCACCTTTTGAGGAAACTAACTGACTTTGAGTGGGCATCATAGGCTCGCTCTCTCCCTTCCTCTCTTACCTTGCCATGTAGGCCTCATTCCCATCCTCTTACTGTTATTGTGGCACATGATTAACCTGGGAAGAGGTGCAAAGTGACCTCAGTACGCAGGCAAGCCAAGACCAGTCATGGGTTGGATAGCAGTGTTAATGATTCTCCTGATACAATGGAATGCTAGAAGTTTGATGGCTAATGTACAGGAATTTAAAAAGTAAGTGAGTTATCCAGTAAACCAGATATTATTTTTGTGCAAGAGACATAGTTGAAGTCACAGTTAGATTTTAGATTGGCAGAATATGTTTCTGTTAGATGTGATAGGGAGGGGGGAGTAGGGGGAGGATGTGCAACGTTTATAAGTGAAGATATTACATACAGGGAAGTGATGGTAGGAACTGAGCAGGAGTATGTATCTGTAAAGATATGGACAAGTGAAGGGGAAATTAGGATTATAAATTATTACAATCCATGCCGAAAACTAGACATGGAAAAATTATCACAAATTAAAGGGGTCGATGAGAACAAGGTGGTGATGTGTGCGGATTTCAATGCTCATAGTACATTGTGGGGAGGAAAGAGAACAGATGCAAATGGAGAAATAGTTGAGGATTTATTAGAGGGAAAGAATATGGTATGTTTAAATGATGGGAGAGGGACGAGAATAAATGTACACACAGGGAACACTTCAGTACTTTTTTATTGATTTAACTCTAGTGTCTAGTAATTTGCCTGGGATATGTGAGTCAATCAATCAAATCAATCAAAACTTTATTTATAGAGCAGTTTTCGTGCATGAAATGTAGCACAAAGTGCTTTACATGTTAAAAACACCCCCGGCCCCCCAACCCCAACCCCTACACCCCCACCCCCACCCCATGATTCTCTGGTTGAGCTGCAGGAAGTTTTCTGTCATCCAGGATTTGACGTCTAAAATACAGTTAAAAAGGGCATCAAGTGGCCCTGTGGCATCAGGAGACATGGAAATATACAGCTGTGTGTCATCAGCATAGCTGTGAAAATTGATCCCATGTCTCCTGATGGCACTGCCAAGTGGGAGCATATATAGATTGAAAAGAATGGGGCCTAAAATTGATCCTTGGGGCACACCACATTTTATCTCATGCATTCTTGAGGAGCATGTATCCAAACTAACCAGGAATTTTCTTGCTGTGAGATAGGAAGTGAACCACTTAAGAACAGTGCCAGAGAGGCCGACAAGGTGTCTGAGTCTATTTAAAAGAATAGTGTGATCTACTGTATCGAAAGCAGCGCTTAGATCCAGTAGCGGGATGTATCAGAAGAAACCTCTATAGGAAGTCATTTGCCTTTATTAATATTTTACACAGGAATAGTGTGTAAAATATTAATGCAAAGGCACAGCCCTCAAAAACAAGGACTGGGGAAGTGGGTTTTTAACAGAGCACAGTGGGATATGTTTGAGTTTATTTGTGAGAGGGAAATAGGTGAAATAGATCTTAATGGGGATACTGAGGAGATTGAGGGGAAATTTAAAAGTATATTATTCGATGCTGCTAAGCAGACAATTTCTAGGAGTAAAGGGAAGATGAAGAGGAAAGCAGTCCTGTGGTGGACAGATAAATGTGGTGAAGTGATAAAAGAGAGAAATAAAGTTCTGAGTGTATTAAGGAGAACTCATAATTTTCAGAATTTAATTAAGTATAAACAAACACAAGCAAAAGTAAGGAAAATTATACGAAATGCAAAAAGGCAAAGTTGGCAAACTTATTGTAACAAAATAGGTAGATCAACAAACGTGGGAGAGGTGTGGAACATGATTAAAAGTATGAGAGGAATTAGAGGGGAGTGGAACTACCCAGTACTGAAGATGGGGGAGGAAGTTGCAGTCTCGGATGGAGAGAAGGTTGAAATGTTAGCAAAAGTGTTAATTCAAATTCACAGCTCCAATAATTTGAGTGAAGAAGGTAAGAGAGGAAGAGAAAAGACCAGATCAAATTATCCAGGAGTATTTGAGAGAAGGGAGGACATAACTAGTACAATGGACGCTCCATTTACCTTAGAAGAAATGAGGAGAGCGATTATAAGATCAGGGCTTACATCTCCAGGAAAGGATGAAATTTGTTATGTTATGTTAAAACACTTAGGTGTAAAAACATCTTTGAAGTTGCTAGGTCTGTATAACAAAGTATGGGAAACAGGGAAACTTCCAGTTGAGTGGAAAGAGGTAGTGATTATCCCTATCAGGAAACCAGGAAAGGATTCATCAAATCCAATGAATTACAAACCAATCGCGTTAACTTCACATATACTGTAGGTAAGATAATGGAAAGAATGATAACAGAAAGGTTGACATTTTATATGGAAAGTAGAGGAATGTTCTCACTTCACCAGAGCGGATTCAGGAAGGGGAGAGGAACCATGGATCCCATCATGTGTCTGGAGACAGAGGTTAAGAAAGCACAACTTAATAAAGAATCTGTGATGGCAGTTTTCTTTGACGTAGAAAAGGCATATGATATGGTTTGGAAGGAGGGACTAATGATTAAATTAAATATGATGGGAATAGGTGGAAGAATGTACAACTGGATAAAGGATTTCCTATTTGATAGATTTATTCAGGTTAGAATTGGAACAGTTTTATCACAGGTTTCAAATTTTCAGTTGACAAAACTAAATCTGTATTATTTACTAGGAAAAGGAATGCTGAGGGAAAGTTGTATATGTATGATCTAGGGATAGAGCAAGTGAAAGTATTCGGTTTTTTGGGTGTATGGTTTGATGCAAAGTTGACATGGAATGAACATATTGATAGGGTAATTTCTAAATGCAAAAAGGTATTGAATGTAATGAGATGCTTATCAGGATCAGAATGGGGAGCAAGCAGATGTGCTATGAAAAATATTTATATAGCATTGATTATATCTGTTTTTGATTATGGATGTATTGCATATGGTTCAGCAGCAATTAATGGTAACCTACTGGGCAAATCTCCAGGTAAATACAGGAGACAAACACCCAACGGTAAAAGTGCTTCTTCCATGTTGGGAAAGAGAGAGATATAAGGGAAAATGTTTTGCATGGAGCAGTGGAAGAACAGCTGCAGAGATGGAATTAAGTCAGAAAATTTTTATTTCTGCTGTGCAATTAACAGCACCCTGTTTTTTTCCATCAGTTCATATTGACTTTCACATTCAAGAAATTGTGCATAAAGGTTGTGGAGATGTTGTGAGTTTAGTGGAGGAAAGATTACATACCATATATCATACATTTATTCCAGTATTTACAAATGGATCCAAATACCCTCAAACTGGAAGAACAGGATTTTCTATTTTTATTCCACAATTGAAGAATTCAATCAAAAGGAGGACATCTGATGATTTGACTGTATACACTGTTGAGATATTGGCAATATAAAGTTATTATATGTTCAGATTCAAGATCAGCATTACTATCAATACAATCATTCACATCTAGCAGCAGGCAGGATGTAGTTAATGAAGTCTATGAATCCATGTATAGATTTCAGAGGCAGGATAGAATAGTCACCTTTATGTGGATACCAGGTCATAGAGGAATTAAAGGCAACAAGATGGCTGATACCAGAGGCGCCGCCAGGAATTTTGGGCCCCATGAAAAAGATATAGATATACAGTACAGGCCAAAAGTTTGGACACACCTTCTCATTCAATGCGTTTTCTTTATTTTCATGACTATTTACATTGTAGATTCTAACTGAAGGAATCAAAACTATGAATGAACACATGTGGAGTTATGTACTTAACAAAAAAAGGTGAAATAACTGAAAACATGTTTTATATTCTAGTTTCTTCAAAACAGCCACCCTTTGCTCTGATTACTGCTTTCCACACTCTTGGCATTCTCTCCATGAGCTTCAAGAGGTAGTCACCTGAAATGGTTTTCACTTCACAGGTGTGCCTTATCAGGGTTAATTAGTGGAATTTCTTGCTTTGTCAATGGGGTTGGGACCATCAGTTGTGTTGTGAAGAAGTCAGGTTAAAGGTTTAAGGTATTTGTGCAGGTGCCAGCGCCCCTGCTCTGGAAGCTCTAACACAGAAGGGCGCAAGACAGTAATTTCGCACAGGGCGGCAACATGGGCAGAACCACCACTGGATGCGGACGATCTCCATGCTTCATCAACATGAATATTGAAATCACCGGTGAGGATGATGCTGTCATACCTTCTGATAATCTCATACAACAGATTTTTAAACTCATTCAGGAAAAGCACATGGTTTGGTTTTGGTGGGCGATACATGTTGATGAGCAGGATCGGCGTATCCCACTCATCAGTGGCGGTTCAGCCTATGTTGATGCCCTAGGCGAAATTCATGCCGGGGCCAACCGGGCCTCGTGTAAGAAGCTAAAATTTTCAGGTGAAGCCTCAGCCAGGACTGCGTCTTCTCCGTGCCAGTCTAACCAGGTCTCGGTTGAGAGAAACACATTGACCTTGTTTCGTGTTATGAGCTGTCTGATTCGGTCCTTTTTGTCATTCAAAGACCGAGCATTGAGCAGCGCCATCCTGAACCCCACATCTCGATCAGTCTCCCTGTCGCTGTCCACCTCTGAAACAGCCTGGGTGTCCTGCCAGAAGCCTGTGCTCTCTTGATGTCTCGCCAACTCATCAAACATCGTCCTGTGAATAACAGTTATCAAGATCATTGTAGGAACACCACCAACACCATGCAATACCATAAATTCCTAAAGCATTTAACATGTAGGCCTATCTTAAATCCACATGATACTCTGGGCAAATAAGACAGTTTCAGAGTTGCTGTAAGGTTTGTTTTTTTCACTTTGACGGATCGAGGCTAATTACTCCCATAGACTTCAAGGAAATGCCACTCAAAGGCACATAAAACATTAAAAGACCCAACCACCAACGTTTGAACTCACTCTGCTTTTTAGTCATCCAACACAAATCTGGACCCTATATATTGATAATGACCCCGTGGTGGTGTCTTTGTCTGCTGAGCTCAGATCAAATTCAGCTTCTGTGTAGGAAACACTGAGGGCAAAGGTGCTGCTTATCCTGCTTCATCAGTGCTGTGTGTCAGTGTGCATGTGATCTTAGGTTTCTGGCACACCTTCATAACCCCAGGTGATGTAGTTCTACATAGCGGCCACTAGATGGAGCACATTTTATTGTTCTGGACTTCAGTCTGTGCAGGACAGTGACATCTCTCCCCAGTCACTCTCTGAGACATGACAATATATGTGGTGATATGGCATAAATGCTGCCTATTTTTATTTTATATTTTATATTTTATGTCAGCATTTGTTGAGTTGGCCTGCAATGATTTTCTGTTTCTGTATTATTATTTATGTTCTATGAGGGTAAGATGAGACGTAGAGCACTCAGCAATATGACAAATGGGCTGTATTTCCATAGGATTAGTGTAAATGCAAGTATTTATGCTAATGCAGGTGAAGAAACCATATCCGCCCTGCTGGTCTGTTTGTTAGTTAACTATATAGATATGGGTTTGGTTACTTGCATTGTTGTTAATATACACCTTTGGAGTGACGCTAACTAACCACTTTATTTTCTCAGACACATGAGATGAAACTTATGACAGCAGCAGGGATTCCTCAGACAGAAAGTGCCCAAGGGAATCTAGGAAGGCAAGTGAAGCCACGATGAAACCCAGCATGTTGCATAACACACACACCCACGGCAACACACACTAAACAAACATCGGTACAGCAAACATACAGCTCTTCTCTCATCAGGGAAACTGCACAACTAGTGGCCACAAACTAACTTTAAAAATACTTTTAGTCGTCAAAGTGCTTGACAATTTATAGTTTTAGTTTTCATTCTCAAATTCCACAGTCAATGCATATGTATAGTCCTCCTGTTCTCTCCAGTGGATGAGTAAAACTGTATCAGGTGTTCTGTGGTTTTGTTTCCACACCCTGGGTTTCTGCCAACTGGTTCAGACCGGTTTCCAACATATATAAAGGAAGTGGAAGCAGCCGACAGACACAAAGGACACACAATGGAGAATAAGAAATGTCTTCCATACTTCACTGCTTTATCAACTTTAATCTGACCAGGGAGTCCCACTGATTATAAAATAACGCTTTTTTTTTTGTTGGAGAGACCTGACCGAGACAAAATAAGTGACCCGCTGCTGAGACCGACAATCCAAGGAACAACTTGAGTAAGTGACACATGTTTTGGGGAATTCTCTATATTTGAGTCTCTGCCTTCTGATAACCTTTGTTTTTGGGATACTGACAACCACAAACTGCCTAATAATTTCATCTTGGGTGTCACAGCTCCCTTTGTCTTTAATGGCTGGTCAGAATCAGGTTATTAGTCGCAGAGATTTCACAGTCCACATCTGTCCAAATAATGCATCAACTCAGACATTTTTATATCTAAATGGTTCCTTTTATCTTAGACGTGCTCATTTTGTCATAACCTTGATATTGTGCTGACGCTGGGCTTTACGTTAAACGTTACTGTTTGTTTAAAAACTGAAAAACTGAACATGAAGAACAGAGATATGAGAGTTTCTGCATGACAGCTATACTGACAAAAAGAGGGCAATAGCAGACTACATAGTGTGATCATACACACAATAAAATGTAAATGTGTAGATATAGGCCTGATTTTAAAATCATGTCTGCATTTAAATGTCACACCATGTGATTCAGGAAAACAAGAATGACATTTGCCGGTAATGCGCTCTCTCTCTCTCTCTCTCTCTCTCTCTCTCTCTCTCTGCTGCAGACTTTCATACTAATTTCATGTTATGTGCTCAGTTAATTAATAAGACAGACATATTCCACCTCTGTTGCATTCCTTCAGGTTTCTCCCTATCGTTTCTTCCCGTTAAAGTTTTTTTGTTTGTTTGTTTGTTTGTTTTTCTTGAGGGGAGTTGTTCCTTATTGGATGTGAGGGTCTAAGGACAGAAGATGTTGTACGGCTGTCAAGCCCCTTGAGGCAGATTTGTAATTTGTGATACTGGGCTATACAAATAAAATTAACTTGACTCGACATTTACAACACAAGAACGTCCCACAGCACTGAGGTTCATGAGAGGGAGCGTGTTTTGTTCTGACCTTCCACTACAGGATATATCCACTGTGTGTTAGCGCTCCCTACTCCAGCTGGCCGATATGGACAAAATCAAATATGATATCACTGACCAATTTTTATATGATGACCAAGCAGGTAGACGCAAATATGAGAGCAGCTACAACAGTGTGTTAAGCTCAGAAAACTGGATATCTTTGCTTTAATGCAGCCTTTAAAACCACAAAAAGGCAGCACTTATGCCATATCACCACTATATCCATAATTCCAGAAGATGTTTAGTCTCATGTCACCATCTTGATATAATATTGATATATTGCCATGTCCTAGAGAGCGACAGGGGGGAGATGTCACTGTCCTCCTGCACAGACTGAAGTCCAGAGCAATAAAATGTGCTCCATCTAGTGGCTGCTGAATAGAACTACATCACCTGGGGTTATGAAGGCGTGGGCAGCAGCAGGTTGAACAGTTCTGATGTCACACTGATGACTGTAGATACTTTGATATTGAGGTTATGAAGGTGTGACAGAAACCTAAGCTCACATGCACACTGACACACAGCACTGATGAATCAGGATAAGCAGCACCTTTACTCTCCCTGTTTCCTACACAGAAGCTGAATTTGAGACACCACCACGGGGTCATTTTAAATATATAAGGTACACATTTGTGTTGGATGACTATAAAGCGGGGTGAGTTCAAACGATGGTGGTTGAATCTTTTAATGTTTTATGTATCTTTGATGTTTTCAGATCGAAACGTTCATTAGAATTCATTGTGCCATCGTTTTCTACATTATCACTGAGACAGTGCGGACAAAATTATAATAGTCTAAGTATGTTTCACCTGTGTTATTTTCAGCTGCGGTGAGAGTCACGCCTAGTTGCATTGACACCTAATGCCAGTGGTTTAAGATGCAGGAAGAGTCAGAAATAGTCTGGCAGCTTGGATTAGCTCAACTAAAGTGCACTGTTTCCCAGTGTTAACACACCAAGTGAGAGTACAAAACTAAAACACACTAACTTTGCCTCAAGACTCAGAAAGTCCACATTTCAGCTGTCCCAGGGGCTTAAAGGAATACTCCAACGCTTTGGGCAAAACACCCTTTTTCCTGACTTAGCCAGAATGAGACAAGATATGCCACACCATTTCCACCTCTGTAGGCCCACTGGTTCAGTTCCTATGGGTGACATTTCCTTGAAGTCTATGGGAGTCATTAGCCTCGTCTTATTTGCCCAGAGTATCATGTGGATTTAAGATACATGTTAAATGCTTTAGGACTTTATGTTATTGCATGGTGTTGGTGGTGTTCCTACAATGATCTTGATAACTGTTATTCACAGGATGATGTTTGCGAGATATCAAGAGAGCGCAGGCTTCTGGCGGGACACCCAGGCTGTTTCAGAGGTGGACAGCGACAGGGAGACTGATCGAGATGTGGGGATCAGGATGGCGCTGCTCAACACTCGGTCTTTGAATGACAAAAAGGACCGAATCAGACAGCTCATAACACGAAACAAGGTCGATGTGTTTCTCTCAACCGAGACCTGGTTAGACTGGCATGGAGAAGACGCAGTCCTGGCTGAGGCTTCACCTGAAAATTTTAGCTTCTTCCATGAGGCCCGGTTTGAGAGAGGAGGAGGTGTAGCGATTCAATATTCAGAAGTATTTCAGTGCAGGAAAATTGCCTTAAACTGCAGAGAAACATTTGAATGTGTTGCCATGGAACTGCAACATGATGAGTGGGATACACCGATCCTGCTCATCAACATGTATCGCCCACCAAAACCAAACCATGTGCTTTTCCTGAATGAGTTTAAAAATCTGTTGCATGAGATTATCAGAGGATATGACAACATCATCCTCACCGGTGATTTCAATATCCATGTTGATGAAGCATGGAGATCGTCCGCATCCAACTTCTGTTCCCTTCTGCAGGAATCTGGTTTCGATCAACATGTGGATCAGCCAACCCATAAAAATGGCCACACGTTGGACCTGGTCATCACCAAGAACGTTGAGATTTCCAATCTCTCTGTCCAGGATGATGGCATATCTGATCATTATACTGTGCTATTCAATGCAATGCCATTTTAAAAAGGTTAGGAGTAAGAGTAATCAATGAAAATTATTGAAAAAAGTTGGTGAAAAGGTGAAAGTTGCTCTGAAAGTCATTGGTAGAAAAGATTCTGTCTCTGAACCTGATCTTTGAGAACATTGTGGTAAATCAGACATGTCTTGTACCCTGAATATGAAGTACTTCCTTCAGGGAGACGTTATAGAGCAAGTAGATATAAATACAATCGATACAAGCTCTCCTTCCTCCCTACTTCCATAGCACTTTTGAATAAATTACCTGCTATAAGTTAGGTGCTATCTCTTCCTTCTTTTGTCCCCCTCTGGTGGGCAATTTTTGATTGTGATGACTTTTAACTATATTTTATGCTGTCATGGGTTTCCATGGTTATAATTGTATTTATTTTCATGTATCTCAGGCTCAACAAGTGTATTTGCAGTGCTAAGGACTCATGCACTTTTTAAACACAAGTGGGGCGATGCAATATAATGACTTGTGCGAAGTCAGGTGCGGACTCGTGTTATGTCTTGTGTTTTTTCTTTCTGTATTTTAAATGTTGTTTTGAGTGTGGTGTACTGTACTCGCAGCTGTGGTACTTGAGTCCACAACAAATGTCCCCTGGGGACAATAAAGTCATTCTGATTCTGATTCTGATTCTGAAAAAGTGAACAATAGAAAGCACTTGAGGCCCAAGAAGCTTTCACTGATTTAATGGGATGGTTTTACTTTGTTTAATAAAGGATTCAATAAATTTTTAAAAAATCATCTGTGAGTCAAATATGTAATTGTAAGTACGGTGGACAAGCTGCCCAAATAAAACTGGGATTGTTCGTGACCATTATTGCACCAATGTCACTTTCAGACTATGAGGTGTTTTCTTCAATCCCAGCTCCAGGGTTTGTAATTTTTTGAAGACATGGATTTGTGAGTGATGTGTGTTAGGGAGCTCCCATATCATCTAGTGGCCACGATTCCTGTTTTTCCCCCCAGCAGCCTGGGTTAAATTCCCAGCATCTGGGGAGGATCACTTAAATGTGGTCTTTAGAATGGGTCATATAAAATACCAGAGATTACACTGGAATTTATGAAACCATTAGAATATGTAGATCTGCTTTTATGGAGTGAAAATGTTTTACAAATCCTATTTATAACATGTTTGTTAAAAGTTGTTATAAACATAAATATAAAATTCACTCCAAACCATAAACTACATAATTTAACGCAATTTTACATATAAAGTCAGGAAAAAGATCACAGTTTAACCTTAAAACCCCATATGGGGTGGCTTTCCTTGAATCTGAGCACCAAGGTTTTGAATTTGTTGGAATAATGGGAATCAGAATGGCTTGGTGCGTAATGTCCCATATGGTCTAGCGGTCAGGATTCCTGGTTTTCACCCAGGCGGCCCGGGTTCGACTCCCGGTATGGGAATAACTGTTTGAACAAACTTGTGTCTCTGACAAGAGGGTGGACAAGTGTTTCTAACAAAAAGGTATTGCTTGGGTGTTTTGAAAAATCAAAGACACCAGGAGACTAGAAAAACCTTATCATTAAGTTGCGTTGATTAACGTGACAGACTCCCTTCTAGAAGTCACTGAAATGTTTCCTTTAATCAGGGTTTTGAATGATATTAGATGATGATGAGAGTATAGCATTTATCAATTAGATCTGTGTTAACAAGCTCCCATATGATCAGCCTGGGTTCAGCTCCTGGTATGGGAAAGAATGTGTTTTAATTGGTGAGAAACACATTGGTCTCATGTTTTAAATTAAATAATTCTGTGGTGGTTTTGATTGATTGATTGATTGATTGATTGATTGATTGATTGATTGATTTGATTATAAACAACATCATTTAACGCAGTTTTACATATAAAGTCAGGGAACAGATCACAGGTTAAACTTAAAAACCTATATGGGGGGCTTTCCTTGAATCCCAGCACCAAGGTTTTGAATTTGTTGGAATAATGGGAATCAGAATGGCTTGGTGCATAATGTCCCATATGGTCTAGCGGTCAGGATTCCTGGTTTTCACCCAGGCGGCCCGGGTTCGACTCCCGGTATGGGAATAACTGTTTGAAGAAACTTGTGTCTCAGACAAGAGGGTGGACAAATGTTTCAAAATGAAAGGTGTTGCTTGGGTGTTTTGAAAAATCAAAGACACTAACAAACTAGAAAATGTTGCACGTTAAGTTGCTTTGATTAATGTGTCCGACTCCCTTCTAGAAATCACTGAAATGTTCCCTTTAATCACAGTATCAGGGCTTTGAATGATATTAGATGATGAGAGTATGGCATTTATCAATTACATCTGTGTTAACAAGCTCCCATATGATCAGCCTGGGTTCACCTCCTGGTATGGGAAAGAATGTGATTTAACTGGTGAGAAACACATTAGTGTCATGTTTTCAATTAAATAATTCTATGGTGGTTTTGATTGATTGATTGATAGATTGATTGATTGATTTGAACATAAACTACATAATTTAACGCAACTTTGCATATAAAGTCAGGAAACAGATCACAGTTTAACCTTAAAAACCCATTTGGGGAGATTTCCTTGAATCCCAGCACCATGGTTTTGAATTTGTTGGAATAATGGGAATCAGAATGGCTTGGTGCATAATGTCCCATATGGTCTAGCGGTCAGGATTCCTGGTTTTCACCCAGGTGGCCCGGGTTCGACTCCCGGTATGGGAACAACTGTTTGAACAAACTTGTGTCTCAGACAAGAGGGTGGACAAGCGTTTCAAACAAAAAGGTATTGCTTGGGTGTTTTGAAAAATCAAAGACACCAGCAGACTAGAAAAACCTTATCATTAAGTTGCATTGATTAATGTGACAGACTCCCTTCTAGAAGTCACTGAAATGTTTCCTTTAATCAGGGTTTTGAATGATATTAGATGATGATGAGAGTATAGTATTTATCAATTAGATCTGTGTTAACAAGCTCCCATATGATCAGCCTGGGTTCAGCTCCTGGTATGGGAAAGAATGTGTTTTAATTGGTGAGAAACACATTAGTGTCATGTTTTAAATTAAACAATTCTGTGGTGGTTTTGATTGATTGATTGATAGATTGATCGATTGATTTGAACATAAACTACATAATTTAACGCAACTTTGCATATAAAGTCAGGAAACAGATCACAGTTTAACCTTAAAAACCCATTTGGGGAGATTTCCTTGAATCCCAGCACCATGGTTTTGAATTTGTTGGAATAATGGGAATCAGAATGGCTTGGTGCGTAATGTCCCATATGGTCTAGCGGTCAGGATTCCTGGTTTTCACCCAGGCGGCCCGGGTTCGACTCCCGGTCTGGGAACAACTGTTTGAACAAACTTGTGTCTCAGCCAAGAGGGTGGACAAGTGTTTCTAACAAAGAGGTATTGCTTGGGTGTTTTAAAAAATCAAAGACACCAACAGACTGAACAAATCTTCCTCAGAAGCCAGTCTCAGCATGGATTTGGTGTCCATGACACTTCCAGCTAAGTGAGGATGGTGTGGTTTTGTTGCCAATGCACTGGGTGAAAGGGTGATTTTGGTTGTAATATGGAAGAGGCGAAAACAGAAATTCTGCTAGTAGGCACTGAGGCTCAGAGATCATTATTTTTTAGAATATCTGTATGTAAAGGCTAAAGCTCAACAAATAAATTCAGGGATTGTTGTGGATGCTAACCATAACTAAGACAGAAAGAAAAAAAATCACACCAATAATGTTTCCAAAGCAGCCATTTAGCTCTTGAGAAATATTCAAAGTACACAACTATATTTCTGTTAGACTCAGAAAAACTTCACTCTAATTTGTCACAAGTTGCTTTGATTGTGACAGACTCCCTTCTAGAAGTCACTGAAATGTTTCCTTTATCACAGTATCAGGGTTTTGAATGATATTAGATGATGATGAGAGTATGGCATTTATCAATTAGATCTGTGTTAACAAGCTCCCATATGATTAGCCTGGGTTCAGCTCCTGGTATGGGAAAGAATGTGTTGTAATTGGTGAGAAACACATTGGTCTCATGTTTTAAATTAAATAATTCTGTGGTGGTTTTGATTGATTGATTGATTGATTGATTGATTGAATGATTGATTGATTTGAATATAAACAACATCATTTAACGCAATTTTACATATAAAGTCAGGAAACAGATCACAGGTTAAACTTAAAAACCTGTATGGGGGGCTTTCCTTGAATCCCAGCACCAAGGTTTTGAATTTGTTGGAACAATGGGAATCAGAATGGCTTGGTGCTTAATGTCCCATATGGTCTAGCGGTCAGGATTCCTGGTTTTCACCCAGGCGGCCCGGGTTCAACTCCCGGTATGGGAACAACTGTTTGAACAAACTTGTGTCTCAGCCAAGAGGGTGGACAAGTGTTTCTAACAAAAAGGTATTGCTTGGGTGTTTTGAAAAATCAAAGACACCAGCAGACTAGAAAAACCAGATCATTAAGTTGTGTTGATTAATGTGACAGACTCCCTTCTAGAAGTCACTGAAATGTTTCCTTTAATCAGGGTTTTGAATGATATTAGATGATGATGAGAGTATAGCATTTATCAATTAGAGCGGTGTTAACAAGCTCCCATATGATCAGCCTGGGTTCAGCTCCTGGTATGGGAAAGAATGTGTTTTAATTGGTGAGAAACACATTAGTGTCATGTTTTAAATTAAACAATTCTGTGGTGGTTTTGATTGATTGATTGATAGATTGATCGATTGATTTGAACATAAACTACATAATTTAACGCAACTTTGCATATAAAGTCAGGAAACAGATCACAGTTTAACCTTAAAAACCCATTTGGGGAGATTTCCTTGAATCCCAGCACCATGGTTTTGAATTTGTTGGAATAATGGGAATCAGAATGGCTTGGTGCGTAATGTCCCATATGGTCTAGCGGTCAGGATTCCTGGTTTTCACCCAGGCGGCCCGGGTTCGACTCCCGGTATGGGAACAACTGTTTGAACAAACTTGTGTCTCAGCCAAGAGGGTGGACAAGTGTTTCTAACAAAGAGGTATTGCTTGGGTGTTTTGAAAAATCAAAGACACCAGCAGACTAGAAAAACCTGACCATTAAGTTGCGTTGATTAATGTGTCCGACTCCCTTCTAGAAATCACTGAAATGTTTCCTTTAATCACAGTATCAGGGCTTTGAATGATATTAGATGATGAGAGTATGGCATTTATCAATTACATCTGTGTTAACAAGCTCCCATATGATCAGCCTGGGTTCAGCTCCTGGTATGGGAAAGAATGTGATTTAACTGGTGAGAAACACATTAGTGTCATGTTTTCAATTAAATAATTCTATGGTGGTTTTGACTGATTGATTGATAGATTGATTGATTGATTTGAACATAAACTACATAATTTAACGCAACTTTGCATATAAAGTCAGGAAACAGATCACAGGTTAACCTTAAAAACCCATTTGGGGAGATTTCCTTGAATCCCAGCACCAAGGTTTTGAATTTGTTGGAATAATGGGAATCAGAATGGCTTGGTGCATAATGTCCCATATGGTCTAGCGGTCAGGATTCCTGGTTTTCACCCAGGCGGCCCGGGTTCAACTCCCGGTATGGGAACAACTGTTTGAACAAACTTGTGTCTCAGCCAAGAGGGTGGGCAAGTGTTTCTAACAAAGAGGTATTGCTTGGGTGTTTTGAAAAATCAAAGACACCAGCAGACTAGAAAAACCTGACCATTAAGTTGCGTTGATTAATGTGACAGACTGCCTTCTAGAAGTCACTGAAATGTTTCCTTTAATCAGGGTTTTGAATGATATTAGATGATGATGAGAGTATAGCATTTATGAATTAGATCTGTGTTAACAAGCTCCCATATGATCAGCCTGGGTTCAGCTCCTGGTATGGGAAAGAATGTGCTTTAATTGGTGAGAAACACATTGGTCTCATGTTTTAAATTAAACAATTCTGTGGTGGTTTTGATTGATTGATTTGAACATAAACTACATAATTTAACGCAATTTTACATATAAAGTCAGGAAACAGATCACAGGTTAAACTTAAAAACCTATATGGGGGGCTTTCCTTGAATCCCAGCACCATGTTTTTGAATTTGTTGGAATAATGGGAATCAGAATGGCTTGGTGCATAACGTCCCATATGGTCTAGCGGTCAGGATTCCTGGTTTTCACCCAGGCGGCCCGGGTTCGACTCCCGGTATGGGAATAACTGTTTGAACAAACTTGTGTCTCAGACAAGAGGGTGGAAAAATGTTTCAAACAGAAAGGTGTTGCTTGGGTGTTTTGAAAAATCAAAGACACTAGAAAATGTTGCATGTTAAGTTGCTTTGATTAATGTGTCTGACTCCCTTCTAGAAGTCACTGAAATGTTTCCTTTTATCACAGTATCAGGGCTTTGAATGATATTAGATGATGAGAGTATGGCATTTATCAATTAGAGCGGTGTTAACAAGCTCCCATATGATCAGCCTGGGTTCAGCTCCTGGTATGCGAAAGAATGTGATTTAACTGGTGAGAAACACATTGGTCTCATGTTTTCAATTAAATAATTCTATGGTGGTTTTGATTGATTAATTGATTGATTGATTGATTGATTTGATTATAAACAACATCATTTAACGCAGTTTTACATATAAAGTCAGGGAACAGATCACAGGTTAAACTTAAAAACCTATATGGGGGGCTTTCCTTGAATCCCAGCACCATGGTTTTGAATTTGTTGGAAAAATGGGAATCAGAATGGCTTGTTGCATAATGTCCCATATGGTCTAGCGGTCAGGATTCCTGGTTTTCACCCAGGTGGCCCGGGTTCGACTCCCGGTATGGGAATAACTGTTTGAAGATACTTGTGTCTCGGACAAGTATTTCTAACAATAGGGTGTTTTGAAAAATCAAAGACACCAGCAGCAGCCTCTGGAGACTCCTTCTCCAGAGGCTGGTCTCAGCTTGGATTTAGTGTCCATGACATTTTCAGCTAAGCGAGGATCACAAGGTTTTGTTGCAGATGCACTGTTTGAAAGGACCTCAAGGTTTTGGTTGGAATATGTGTTCCTCAACATTGTTTGGTCCAAGGCTGAAATTTACGATGAAGATTTGTACAAAGCCATCCCAAATGTGTGAACCCAGAGAGAATCTGTCAGCCCACATAGCAGCATCTCTTTGTAAAGGCCAAAATGCATCATACAGTTTATGTGAAGTGGTCTAGTGACACAGTCTACAACACCCATCCCAAGCTTTCCAACCAGACTCTCAGCACTCGCAGGTTTTGCCCATGGAAGAATTCACAGAAATATAAAAGCACAATGTCATTGTTTGGAGACTAATCCCACATGTTGTTCCCCAACAGTCCCTGATTTTGCCAAAACCTCCAAGCTACTCAGACGGGAAAGTGTCCAGTTAGTGATCTTTAATTTTGAATTTCAAGGAAAGACCTAAAGTTAAACCAAAAATTTTTTTTCTATAAATCTGTTTATGTAAAATTCATTTCAACAGAGCACTGATGCCATATATTAATTCCATTTAATGTGTAAATAAATCAAAATAAATTAAAGTTCTGTACTGTATATAAAGTACCAGTGTCACCACCAATATATGAGGGGATTCCTTGAATTCCAGTATCAGGGTCTCAAATTTGTTGAGATCAGTAGATTGGGACTGAAGTGAGTTAGGATGTTAAACGTCCAGCTGATGGACTTTCACCAAAAGTTAATCACACCCACACACCCTCGGGCCAGTCAGTGTGAAAAGTGAATCACTTCTTCCAGCCTTTCCAGTTTCATGCAAATCTGTTCATAACTTTGAGAGATTTCCTGCTGACAAACAAACAAAACAGACAAACAGACTGGGCCGACAACACAACTCCCTTCCACCTTCCACCTAACACTTTTAGCGTAGAAATGAAAATGAACAAAGTGGATTATGCCAGTTTAAAAAAAAAAAAGAAAAAAAAAGTCCTGGTGCCTTTTTTCAGTGTAATTGCAATTGTTTGTTTAAGTGGCAGCAGGTCGTTTCGTCTTACTGCAAAGCTCCTCTATGAAGTTTCCTGCAGACTCCACCTGCCGGATCTACTTTCCAAATCAAATATGAAAATGACAAAAGAAGGTACCAAGACTTGGTTTGTGTTCATTTACGTGCTGAAAGTGTTACTTTGGGACCAGTTTTATCATTTTGGAAGTGGAGTGATGGAAATACAGTTGAGGATTTTGCAGCCCAGAGCAACAATTGAGGATATTTCACCACCATGTGTTTATCACAACCGGGGAAATGTATGAGCAAACACTGCAACAAAGTTCAGGACCACACCACAACAAAAAGTCAGAATAGTACCTGTGTTTATGGTCCTTTAAACACCAAATCACTCAAGTCAAGTAACTGAAAGCTGATCAGATTATTTCAAACCTTAACACTTCAGATTAAACTAACCGGCACAGTTACTTTAACAAAATAAGATTAACTAAGTCACAACATTACAAGCAGCTAATAGGAGTCCAAGGGCCAGGTCACCTTCCCCTGTGTGTGTGTGTGTGTGTGTGTGTGTGTGTGTGTGTGTGTGTGTGTGTGTGTGAGAGAGAGATGGGACAAAAGAATGAGACATGTCATCTTTCATTATTTCCACTGACAGTTTTTATTTTTTTATTTGTTCTGGTAACGCGGTTTTGTCCGGTAAAAGACGTCTAGCAAGGATTCCAGTTCAGCTCGGAGCAGACCATACCTCAGTGATATCACACAGACATGCGCGCACACACACACGCACGCACACACACACGCAGGCACTCACTCTCTCACACACACACACACAATGCCAATGATACTTTTTCCACCTAGTAACTCTGGTCTGCTACAAATATATCCATCATACAATATTTACACACACATACAAATATATACAGAAACGTGCGCTCGGGACAGACAATCTCTCTCTCTCACACACACACACACACACACAGTCAGTCTCAGTACATACGGCCAGTCTGGAAGGTGCAGGTCGTGGGCTTTTTGTCAACCAGGCAGCAGAGAATTTTTTTACGAGTCCGTCCTGCAGGTTAGTGGTTTCCAGTTTGTCCTGCGGGCTGCCGGTCAGGGCAGGAGCGACCCTCCGTACAGAGGTGAGAGTATTCTACTGCACACTGAAAGACCTCAGACCTGCTCCGCTTCCCGTCTTTGACGCACTGATCCACACCTCTTTCAAATAAATAAATGTCCACTTTGCTACTCTGCATCGCTGATTGCTATAACACAACAGTGATCCAAGTTTTCTCCATGTGCTGCTCCTTTTCCTGGGAAACATCCTCCGGGCGCACGGGAAGTGGTGTGTTCTGCGTTCACGGTTGGTTTGGAATAAACAGAAGAAGAAGAAGAAGAAGAAGACGAAGAAAAAGTGGGCAGTTCGGCTGAACAGACACAGAGAAGAGAAACTGAAACTCCATCGTCGGAAAATCCAAGTCCCGCACAAACGGCTTGATTGGCAGGTGATCGGTGGGAGGTGCAGTGCAGAGACACCACGGCGAGGAGCGCTTAGCACCAAAGACGGAGACAAAAATCAAATCAAATCAAACCAAACAATAATCGTAATACATCATTTCACAAATAATTACTACGTCATTCTCTCTGTAAATCAAGAAGTGCATTGGAGTGAATGAACGATGCGCCTCAGGTCTCGCAGCCTTTCAGTGCACAGTATTCATACGTCCTTCGACCGTCGAGTCCCACCGGGCCTCGCCAAGCCCCCCGCACACTTTGACATCTTGGGAGCTCGGAGCTCGGCGTCGACGCTCACAGTCTCCATCTCTGCCGGGACAAAAGTCGCCCAAAGCAACATCTCTCACGCAAATAAAAGGTCCTGTTTTGTTGGAAAAGCCCAGCTCAGGCGCTTCCTTGTCGTGGTGAAAAGTCGGCCTCGGTGAGCTCTGTGAGCGTCGCAGTACAGTAGTAGTCATGGTAAGCTTTTTTTTTTTTTTTTTTTTTTTTTTTTTTACTCTTATTTATTTTTTTGTTTGTTTTTTTACTTTTTTTTTGGTAATACTGCCGTAACAGTCAGTCCGGCAAGTCGCTTCTAGGATCCTTATGCTTCCCACGGTGATTTTTTTTTCCTGGTAATTCGTGCATTCGCTACCAGCCGTGGTGCGTTGCAGTGCACACAGCTGATAGAGCAAACAGGATCATTCAAGTAGTTTATATTTGATCACCAGTGCCTGTTTGCCTTAAAATGGCAAACAGTATTAAATTATTACACAAGGACAGTGCATGATGAATATCCAAATGCAACATTTTTTGCTATTTTATTGACCCCTTTTTGGAAATTAAATCAAATTATTTTTTATTTTACCCATTTCTCTTCTTGTAGTTACTTTCACTGACATTTTTTTGTCTGTAAAGCACTTTATCTTTTTATTTATTTATTTTTTTAAAAAGTGCTATCATGTAGGAATAAGGCCATTGTAACATTAGTTGTGAAGTGTTGAGGACAAAGTGCCTTGTGAAATTGCACATTCAAGTTTGGGAAACAAAAGGATTCTAGAAACGACAAAATGTTTCACTACTCAGGCGGAGTTTGCTGTTGTTTTGTTTTTGTATGTTTTTTTTTTTTTTTTTTCTTTTAACAAGTTAGCTTTATCGCTAACAGTCACTTTTCTTCAAGTTCAGCCGCTCAGCTATGACATCAACAGAGAGGCGGAGTCTCCACATCCCCTGCCCCGCCCCACTCCCCGCGAGCCAATCAGAGAGCTGGGCCGGTGGATCATCTGAAACTCCGCCGGGATACGGAACCGATCTGAGGGAGCTGATTGGCCGTCAGCCCCGTCTCCGGAGGGAGGTTGTATCCAATTGCATGTGAGTGTGTCAGTCCTCAGGTCAGCTGTTCAGGTATCAAAAACAAAAAAAAAAAACACCTGGAGAGGGACAGGAGAGAGACATCAGAGTCACAACTGGTAAACATCAAAGTCCGGGGTGTACTTTGCTGACTTCACATTAAAGGAGCATTTCACCAAAAAAGAAAAAAAAAATGAAAATGCCCTCATTATTATCATCATTATTGTAGTTCTCTGTGCAGACCACATGAGGCTTAGGTGCACGTTTGCATGAACTCTTTAGCTACTAAAGGCTATAGTGAAGATCTGCACGACATAACAGTGTGACCATCAGTCTCTGCTTCAGGATGAGATGGTTTGACTTCAGATGATTTGGCTCAGGCTGCATGAGCTGTATGGACTCATTCTTCAAACTCATTTTTTTTTTGGAACTCTAAATGCACGACCAATTGAGTTCAGTTGTTTTGGAAAGAGCTGCTGCAGAGACGGATCAGCCTCCCTGCACGTTTATGGACCTTTCACATATAAACAAACAGAGCTTTCACCTTAGAGAGAGAACGTTCATCACATGCAGTCAAATCCAGGTGAGTCCAACACAGTGACGATATCAAATTACTTTGATACTGCAAAGCTGTTGCTTGTGGCAACATGGGCCCTTATTGTTGCGTTTACCCTCAACCAAACCGGTTTCCACTGGAATTGCATGACTGAAATTATACTGTTGACAGTGACCTTTTCTGACTCTGTAAACTTTTATTTTCTCCTGTTTTTCTCTGCACGTGAAGACTGAAAGCTATGCAGAGGTTCACGTCTCCTGGCATTTAATTTTCGGCCACAAGAGGGAGACAAATCATACACAAGTGGAAAGCTTCATACTGCAAGTTTAACCTGACTTGCTGTTGCACTGCATCCTGATCTATTTGCTTCTGTGTTGGAGAAATTGCTCTGTCCTCCTCTACAATAGGTTTCTCGCTGTATGTAGAACACTGGTGTAAAATGGCAGCACCAGAAAAAAATCCTCTTGTTCTTTGCTCATCCCATTACAAATTGTTGACATATTTTGTCTTTAACACACTATGACAATAATTTAAAGCGATAGTTCACATTCTTATCCATATAGTGATATTTGCTGAACTGTGCGCTGTCAACTCCTTCCCTGTCAGTTTTTTGGAGCAGTCCACTCCCGGTGGAGGTTATTACAGTACTACTCTCGCATGGAGGAGCAAATACAACTAAGAGCCCAAACTGTTACTTGAATTCAACTCTGCCTCTACTTTAAAGATCACTCACTTTGTCCTATCAGGCCCCAGCGCTACGTTTGAGACTCCACCCCCAGCTGGGTGTTCTGCTCCTGCCCCCTCTCCTTGATTGACAGGTACATCTCCTCCTCGGGGTCATAGTAGTAGAACTTCCTCAGATACATGATCAGAGGCCTAGAGAGAGAGAAAGGGAGAGAGAGATTCAGTTTGTATGTAATGCTCTGCTGCATGTGATTTATGCAGGCCACGTGTGTGTTTGTGTGGGACATGTATGTAGTATGAGAGTATTTATGTCTCTGTGTCTGTATATGCATGCAAGTACCTGTGTGTGTGAGTGTGTGTGTGTGTGTGTGTGTGTGGTGGGGGGGTTGTCTTAAAAAGCAGCTTTCGCCTGCTTGTGCTTTCTGAAGGACATTGGGGGGATACTGCAGTGTTTTGTTTCTGTGGTTTGGCAGAGAGACATTTGCCTCCCACTCCTCAAGTCAACATGACAACCATGACTGCAGCAGCAGCCCGCACAGAGAGGCGGCGTGCCAAGTTGCATGATAACCTAAAAGGGGCTAGGATCAAAGTAAAACCACGCCGCTATGTACTGGGAAGGGGAAAAAAAAAAAAAAAAAGATTCAATGTTGAGGAAAAAACACACAAAACACACACCAGCTTCCAGTTCATGCAGTCTTATTCTCTGATGCTCAAACCAGTGAAGAAGAACACCTGAAGAAACACATGAATATGAGCATCAGGCCACTCTTTGGCTCCGTCTAAAACATGACGAAGCCCCCGACATGGGTGGCATTTAAATTTAGGAAGTCGATTTTTTTGGCTGTGCAGCGGTGTCACTTCAGTTGGCGCTTCCTTTTAAGGTTCCTTCTTTTGGGCAGAAGTCGCCACTTTGTGAAAACAGTTCCCCACATATGACGTTAAAGCTGTGAAGAATAAACATCGGGTAGTTTCAACCGATTTTGTGTGCAAATGGTGAATACATTATCGCTTTAATTCACTGCAGCCAGTTCACTTGTTTCTGAAAAACTGCTGAAATTACTTTTGCCGGCTGGATGTGCCTGTGGATTTTAAAAAGCATTAAACAGGTCACGTCTTGCCGTCTCCCTCAACCCATAATCCCTTGCATTTTGCTGTTGTTTCATGTATTTGGGTCAGACGACACCCGTAATCAATCGCACGGCAGAAAAACAAACCAAATAAAGACCTCCGAACACGCTCGGTGTGAACGTGTCCTCAGAAACGGAGATACTGACGCAGCCTGACAGAGAGCTGCACTCCAGCAGAGGTGAGGTTTTTTGTTTCAGCTGCACACCGCCGCTGAAGGAAGGCATTGCAACGCCGTGTGTGCACCATGGGAATCAGCTGTGTGTGTGTGTGTGTGTGTGTGTGTGTGTGTGCGTGTCCTTACGTGGGCAGGGGCAGCTCCTGGATGTGGTCGATACGGACCAGCTGTCTGATGCAGAAACGACAGAGGTGCTGCAGCGACTTGACGCTACTGAACCTGGACACTGGGTACAGGAGCTGGACCGGGGTGGGTGGCAGGCCTGGAGCACACACACACACACACACACACACACACACACACACACACACACACTATGAATTACACAACAATAACTGAAAATACTTTCTCATCGTAGTTTGTTCCAGACAGAGACAGAAGGTCACACGTGATTGGCTGCTGGTTACCGGGCACTCTGGAGCGCAGGAAGTAGAGGAACTTCCCGTTCTTGGAGTGCATGATGGCTCTCTCGATAAACTCCACCACCGAGTGGCAACGGTCCTCGAACTTCGGATGGCACCACAGGCTGAACGTACCTGGATGGAAGGCGGGGTGGAAAATTAGGGAGGGGGGCGAATCGGGGAATTTCTCAATAAGACACATTTCTGTTGCGGAACAAAGGTCACCTTGCTGCCGCGGCTCCGAGTCGCCGTGTAATCGGCGTTTACGGCGGCTGTGAAAATATTATCTGAACGGGACAGAAAGCAGACCAGCAGCAGCCGCAGCCTCAAGAAAAAACTGGCTTTTATATTGTGGAAATTTATTTTTAGGCCTCTCATTAACTCCAATCTAAACCTTCAGATTAATGCATAAATGGATGGAAATTCCAAATATTAGGTTGTGTCCAAAACCATAATCCAAAAATGAAATTCAAATGACACTTTAATGAAGTCATGTGCATATCCTCCTGAGACCCAGCCTATGCAATTATGTCCTCTGTAGTGGACATCAATTGATCGTCTATATCCTTTTACTCATTTGAGCTATCCTATCAAGTCCTGGTGTACAGAGGACATCCAGGCCTTTCCAATGATATCTCATGTGATAAGGTGGGATGAGGGAAACACCCACTTTCTATTGAGCCAAAATGGCAGCTGCAGAAAAACGCACATGTCGTGAAAAAAGAAACAGGAAGTCAAATATTGTTTAGCTATTGGTTTTTACTTATGAAAATTATATATTTTCTTGTTAATGGCATTGATTGTCTGTAATTGATTATCTGTGGTTATTTGGCTGTTTTTTTATTTAAATTTAAAATTATCTGTTTTTTACAGTAAAATCCACTACAGTGGACGTACTCTAAAATCTAAAATAAAAATATTTTTGTGAAATTCTAAATTGTGAGTTGTTGTTTTAACTCTAAATAGACAAGAAATCACAAAAAAGTTAAATTGGAAGAAACTTTTTTCTCAGGTCTCAGGAGGATATATTAAGAGTTAAAATAAACAAGACAAACTTAAAATCTGAAAGCTGATACAAAAATCCCAACAGGGACTGTATACTTGAAATCTTATGAGTATGCACGTGTTTTATGAGTATGGAGACTGTTATATGTATTTGTACTTCAGAGATATTTTCAGTGGTTTGGTCTCCGCTTCAGCCACGGCGAATATTTATTTCTTCGTCTTCGGTTCCATGAGCTGGTTGATCTGCTTCAACAGGATTATCCCCTTTGTTGCTTCACACTCACCAGCTCATGCCAAATAAATACTTGGCAAGTTATATCACTTTTACACCAAGTGTGCAGGTTTCACACCAACTTGTTTTTGGACTGCCCGCTAAAGAAAAACCCAGTGAACATATTTCACCTCCAGGTACGACCCGACTCAAACGCTGTTTGCAGAAACTTGAAATGGGCAGAAATTTCAAGCACACGGGCCAGGACGGATTTTCAGCCTCAGGTTTCTGATTTCATATTTTTCTGTCTTATTTAATGAATGCTGGATATGTTGTTTTAAGGCGTGGGATTAATGAGATTCAAGTGGCATTTCGATTTTGGATGGATTTGATGGATAAAAGGTTAATGTTAAATTGAGATTTTCCATCTATCTGTTATAATTTGAAGGTGGCAGGCGCTACATAAGCTACAGTTAATGAGAAGTCTACAGGTACATTTCTACCAAAGGCCAATAATTTTGGTGTTTTGTTGAGGCTGTGGCTGCTGGTCGTCGCTTTCGGACAAATTTTGCTCCGCCACGGTTATTCAGAACATCAGGCCTGATTTAATATGTCGTTTTTTCACCTCTGCTGATGGAAGCTGAAGCCGATAATGACCCCGGACTGCCGCAGAGGTCAAAGACGCGCGACTTCAATGTTAACCTGTTTACACTGAGACCGAGTCCCAGATGGCGGGGAGTTTAGAAGGGCTGTTATCAGCAGACTCTGCATGGCGGAGCAAAGAAAATGCCTCATGTGCCCTTTGACTTGTGGCTCTCATCTCACCTCGCTCCGTCTATACGCAAGGGAATAAAGGCTCATTTACGCTCCACATTAAATACAGATCCGGATATGGACGGAGCCTTCTGTCTGCGCTCTGTGTTCATTTCGTCCACATTTTTGCTCATTTTCCGGCAGCGTACGGATACAGACCAAACAGAGCAGCACCACCACGGATCATGGGGGCAGTGCAGCCGATGGTTCAAGCGATACACAAAGAAAAAAATTTAAAAACCTGATCATATTAGAGAGAAGAACTGTCCGTCCTCCTGTCGTGATGTGTTTAATGACCTCACAGACCTCATTTGCCATATGCCACGCCACTTTTTGCCTCTTAGGCGGCCTGTGATTACGACTTACACTACTCACAAAAAGTTAGGGATATTTGGCTTTTGGGTGAAATTTATGGAAAATGTAAAAAGTTCACGCTACAGTGATATTATATCATGAAAGTAGGGCATTTAAGTAGAAGCATACGCTGGTGATTTCCTCATCTCAAACAATTTCTTGAAACAAAAGCCAACAACCGTGGTGGATATACCACAACAAAAAATGTCAGTGTCAATAACTTGTCATGTGCCCTTGAGCATCAATTACAGCTTGACAGCGACGTCTCATGCTGTTCACAAGTCGACTTATTGTCTGCTGAGGCATGGCATCCCACTCTTCTTGAAGGGCGGCCCTCAGGACATTGAGGTTCTGGGGTACAGAGCTCCGAGCCTCTACACGGTGACTCAGCTGATCCCATAGGTTTTCTATGGGATTCAGGTCTGAGAAAGTGCAGGCCACTCCATTTGAGGTACCCCAGTCTCCAGCAGCCGTTCCCTAATGATACGACCTCGATGAGCTGGAGCATCAAACACCTGATGTGAATTTTGCCGTTAAACTCCTTGTTAGAGAACAGCAACTTGTGCAAAAAGTACTGAAACACTGAACAGTTGGACATGTGCATTCAAAAGTTTACAGAAGGTCACATTAAGTTCACCTGTAAAGGTTAGAATGCATTTTAGGTTCATCCTGAAATTTCACCCGAAAGCCGAATATCCCTAACTTTTTGTGAGTAGTGTATTTTGGATTCGTTGCTAATCACCCACCCCAAAATAAAGGACGTACAGAAGTAAGTCAGCAGTGGCAGTTACATCGTTTGAAACACATATTTATTTTTGTCCATAAAGGGAGCATAAATGAGCCTTTAGTGTCCTGCCAGAACGCAGCCTTCGCCCCGTACTCCCACAGCAGTGAATGAACATGTGTGTGTGTGTGTGTGTGTCTCACCTCGGTAGTGCTCCATGCGTGTGTGGTGTGTGACCCCCTGCGACCTGAAGCTGAGGCTCAGGATGTATCGGGGGTCCGAGCTGTCCCGCACCAGGAAGGAGCCGTCCGGTTTGCCCTTGAGCTTCATCTCTGCGTCCTCCCAGTTCATGGGACCCCAGTACCAGCCGCACTGCGCGCACACACACACACACACACACACACACACACACACAGCACCGCAGGGTCAGGATTTAACATTTAACACACAAAATGCTGCCTTCGGGTGCAGGTCGGAGGATCGTACATCTGACTTGGGAAGGACGAGCTGGGTTTTCCAATGAACTTTGCAACAATACAAACACCATTCATTAAAAAAGTTGCTTTGCTGTTCAGAATGCATTCTCAAGGGGGCGTTCATGTGCTACAAACTCATAAATACAGTAAATATGATGTTTCCAACATGCACATGACTTCAGCTTCGGTATATTCCATCTATTCTGCAGCGGTGCACATTATGACCGCCCTGCTGTTTGGATGGCCAGAGGAAATATTTCCATAATGTTAACATCACAGTGGTTTAATGTTTTAAGAAGCTAATATTACTGCTTGGGTTGTTAACACTGTAAGAAGGCTTTGTGTTTTTATTTTTTATTATTTTTTTTTTTTCAGCCGCTCCTGCATATTTTTTGTCCTGTTGCTTTTAGCGTCTCTTTAATTGTGCTGATAAATAAACGTTAAAGTTCATATGAGCCCCACACCAACCACAGTGGACACGGATCAGTGCACCGCATAAAAAGCCAGGGTGGGAAATTAACATCAGTAATCAACAATACCTACACCACACATATAGAATACAAGGGGAAAAGTATTGATTAAAGTTTTGCCTGTGGCCATTAAGGTTTTCTACAACCTATTAATCTTCCTTAGGGTCTCACAGAGTGTTTTTCTCTGAACGTGTTGCTGTAGAAACAGAGAGGTGGTCTGGATGTGTAATTTTAAGTCTGTTCCCTGGTTAAAAAAAGGGGTTTAAGGTAAATGATGTTCTAAATTATTCTGCTATTTATTACTCCTGGATGTTTGATATCATCAGATTGTCACATAAAGTGGTGATGGATCTAAAATTCTGATGATTCAACTGGATCGTTCTGATAAAAGAAATAAATTGTACAAATCAGCCTGAAATTATATAAAATGTTTTGAAATGATTCACTCATATTTCTTAAAAAAAAAAAAAAAAAAAAAAAAAAAAAAAAAAAAAAAAACAGGCCTTATATGATTTGTTCAGTATTTTTTTTTTTTTTTTTTTTTTTATAAATTTATCAGCAAATCTGCCGTCTGATGTTTCTCATTTCAGAAGGAGAAGAACAGTCTTACTTTACTGCACATGTTGAATGGATACAACATTTTGGCTAAAAAGTAATGGATCAAATTGCTGACTCAGATCTTGGTTTGCAAACTCGAGTCGACCTGAATCGCTCTGAAAAAGAAAAATTTGTTCAATTGAATCGCCGACCGGTGAATCATGAATCAAACTGAATCGCAGCCGTACAGAGTCATAGGCTTAGAGCAGAGAAATTAAATGGGATCCCATTCACTTCAATTCATTCAGTTTCTGTGGTTTAACGCTTCATTGCTGACTCATGAATTTGCTTTTGTATCAACCTTGAAAAACCGAGACTGATTCTGTCTGTATTTTGCTTCTGTCGTTATTATTGTTATTGTCTGACACATTTCTGTGTGTTTCGATGCTTTTCCCTGAAAAACAGATTTCTGATACTCTTATTGAGCCTCTATTGATTCTCTATTCACTGTCTCCACGCACAGGGACCGGGACACTGCAGCAGGGCGGATGAAGGTTGGTCTGCATGCCCACTGCACCAGAGGCTTTCCAAACCTTTTCATGTTCACACCCTCTAAAGACCCTCTGGACCACACACACAGATCTGACTGTTGCTTATTTCGCTGGGGACCCGCAGGAGCTCTTCGAGGACCCCTGTGGGTTCCCAGTCCCCAGTTTGGGCACCACTGCACCGTGCCTCCCCGCTGCTTGGCGGTCAGCTAGTTAAGATAACAGTGAAGTCGCGGCAGCTGTCGCCGCAGTCCCGACCTTTTCCAGTTCCCGCAGGCTGGTGGCGAAGCTGCTGGCGTCGGGCCGGCTGAGCGGACAGAGGACGGGGCGGGGGCCCAGCCGGGGAGGGGGGGGCTGGCCGTCGGGACGCAGCGGCACCGGCCTCGGCAAACCCCGCAGGAAGGTGTCTAGATCCATACACACACACACACACACACACACACAGATTCAACAGTCGCACAAAAGGTGAAATCCTTATTGTTTCACCTCCATAATTCTTCATTGCATTTGATGCACCTTACATCAACATCATGATTATTTTCAACCGCAGTGCAAAAATAAATCAGTGGTTCTCCGTCGTGTTGGTTTTCTGTCCTACCAGCTGGTTAAGTGAAGTTTGTCGTGTTGCCTCTAAAACTTGGCTTTAACAAATCCCTGATCACACGGCGAGAATGAAACCCATCAGAAAGAGCAGGACCGAAAAACAAAACGCTCCCCTGATGAAGTGATGGTGTGTTCCATCCAGAGAGAGTAAAATAATGCCTCTGTATTGCCAGAAAATATCTAGTTATTAAAGTTGCACTACAAATGATTTGTTTATGCAAAAACACTTGAAAGGATGAGGTTTGATCTCTTCCCTCACCACACTAACCTCTGACCTTATCGTTACTTTACTGTTGTCATGGCTGGATTTAATTATTTTACCTTTTTATTTATTAGCTTATTACCTTCATCACTTGTATTTTACTTATCTTTGTGTTTACTGATTCATCCTTATATGATTATAAGGTCTGCCCTGTGAAAACTGACAAGCCCTAGTCATAGATGTCCACAGCTGACACAGAAGCTGGGGTCAGAGTGTTTTTTTTTTTATTTATTTATTTATTTATTTATTTTTATTATTATTGTTCTGTTTGTTTTGGATAGTTAATGGGCATTGCAACAGGACAATAAAACAAGACACATTCTCTAATGAATGCACCGGGAATATAACGCAACATGGTGTGGAAAAATATAAAGCTTATGAGTCGTCGTATTAAAAAAACACTGACTCTGAGTCAACTCTGGAAACTGTGAACTGCGTACAGCCCTGATTATTATTATTATTATTATTAGCCTTATCATTATTATCAGTATCAACCTGAATCAAAATGATGCTGCAACAGAACAGAGCATCCGGTTCTCAGTAAGTGAGACACACACATTTGCCCCAACAATTCTTGTGTCTTGTGGACACGGGTGGGAAAGAAGCTCCAACAAGTACAGGGTGAACTTTTTAACAATCCAATAAAACCAAGAGTGATGGAAGAAAAATATTTCATTCATAGTAATTGAAACCTGAAAACATGCCATTTGAGAAACAATGATGGAATTTTCATTTTTTTAAAAATTGTGTTGCCACTAGCTCACGTCTGCCAATACGCACTTCAAAGATTCCCGTTTTTTTGGGTCACCCTGTATAACAGTTGTCCCTCGCTATAACGCGGTTCACCTTTCGCGGCCTTGCAGTTTTGCGGATTTTTTTTAGTGCAATTTTGCATGCTTTTTTTTTTTTTTTTTTTTTTACCCAGCGCATTGTGCTCTGCGTCCTTATTTTTCTACGAAGGTTTGAACTTTGAGAGTGTTTAACCCTCTGAACCCTCTGAATTTTCTGCTCCCCTCACATTTTGCCTCACTGTGGGCTTGTTTTTCATTGCAATTACAAGTGCTGCACCTCTATGGAAACAGCACAGCTGTGGCTATCACCTGAAGCCATTCAAAAATGTCTTTCACACAGTATGAAAGAGTTATAGTGCCATAAATAATAAAAAAAAAAAGGGAAAACTGATTTTTTTTGGATAATTTATTTTATAAAAATCGAGAAAAACTGGAATAAATGTACAGAACATTTTTTCAGGTGCCCACAAGTGTCACTGATCCAGAAAAAAAAAGTAGGGCTTCACATGATTTATTTCCTGAAATATTAAAATTTTTCCAACCTGAATAAACTCAGGGGTTTTTACTGCCTTGTGCCCTTCCATATTACTACTGTCGCCTACACACTGAAATTCAGTGAATTTTTGTCACGCGACTGTTGGGCTCACCTGAATCAATCAAGATGTCTCAGATCCGCTGAAGACCGCAGAATTTTCTGTTTTTTGAATGATCTGGATTGAGTAAACGACTATTTTTTGGCCAATTGTTGAATGAAGCATGTATAATAAAATGATTCGAATGAAAAATCACTTTTTTAGCCTTAGTTTCGTCCTTTTTTCTACTGCTAAATCGAAGTCGTACATGTTGCATTCAGGGACCGTTGGAAAATTCAAATTCCGACGAAAAAATAGGTTTTTAAAGCTTCCAGCTATGATAAACGGTTGAATTTTGGCGATTTTTTAAAAAATACATGTCTTTCTATCCCGCCGGCGGGTTTGGGGTTCAGGGGGTTAAACAAGAGAGAAAAGTGAGAAAATGTTAACGCCTGTCTGAGAAAAGTGTATAAAGTGTGTAGTGAGGGGTTTTACAGCCTTAAAACATCTATAACAATTGTAAAAAATAAAGTTGACTACTTCGCGGATTTCGCTTTTTGAGGGTTATTTTTAGAACGTAACTCCCGTGATTAACGAGGGGCCGCTGTACATCAAAAGCAAACAAAATGCAAACTGTGTCCTCAGCAACGGTGGGACGGAGATGTTTTTTTCAGCACAAACAAGCCAGGTTCAATTCCCAGCTCATGAACATAAGTTTTCTACTGAGAGGAGAAGTCTGGCTTTATTTAACCCAGACCAAAACCGTGAGACAACCTGAGCCAAACTGCTTCAGCTGCTGTGAAACTGTCACGTCCATCATCCACGTCCAACACATCATCTACATGTCAGAGTCGGTTCTGATTACCACATTTGTTTTCTGTGTGTGTGTGTGTGTGTGTGTGTGTGTGTGTGTCTCACCGTTGAGGCTGAGGCTGTGCTGGATGGTGCTGAGGGAGGGGGGCAGCGCCAGCGGCCGCGGGGGGAGAGACTGCATCGAAGCCCCCACGCTGCGCTCCAGGAAAGGCCCCTGCTGCTGCTGCGGAGGCCCGCCAAAGTCATCTGGAACCACAACAACAAGCCAGGTCAATATTCATCCATACACTGCAAAAAGTCAAAATCTAAAAATTAAAAAAAAAAAAAAGTCAAAAAAAAAAAAAAAAAAGTCAAAATTTACTTGAAACAAATTCTGCCAATGGAACAAGCAAATTTTTACTAGTGACACAAGTGAACAAGTAAAAATTTGCTTGTTCCATTGGCAGAATTTGTTTCTTGTTTCAAGCAAATTTTAACTTGTTTCAAGTAAATTTTCACTTGAAACAAGTGAAAATTGTCTAAAGACAAGTAATTTCTCAGGTGATCATGTCTTATTTTAAGTGTAATGAGAAATTTTGACTAGAAATAAGACATTTTTACTTGAAATAAGACAAATAATCTTGGTAAGATTTTGAGTTTTTGCGGTTTACATTCACCTGTCTGTCCATCCGTCCGTCTGTATCTTACGTTTTTTAATCTAATCTCACCCATTTGCTCACATTCCTTCCACTCATCCATCCACTTTACGTCTGCATTCATTGGACTTTGTTTATCTGGATGATTCCCTTTGCATGACGGTCAACATTAGCATCCAAACACTATCAGCCGCTGGCGTTAGACGCACTAGACGCTGACTCTCCACTCTGACCAGCCTCTGTTCTCCAAAACACATTTGGCCGGGAGGAGAAACAGTAGGAGCGCTCATTTTTTTCTCAGTCTAAGAACGAGCGCAGGTCATTTCTTTTAACGGCTCCTTGATAAAAAAAAAAAAAAAAAAAAAAAAAAAAAAAAGAACTCCACACTACGGACTGTATAGCAAGCATGGAGCCTCTTCACCCAGATGACATTAAATCATCACATCAAACCATTTTGGATTTATTTATTTTTTTCATTAAAATGGAAAAATAAAACATACATTGTCATTTTTAATGTTAGAAAAGAGCTGAGACACTCAAACAAGTCAGTTTGCTACATTGTTACTTTTTTCATTTGGTTTGGTTGGTTTTCATACAGCTTCGGCGGGATGCCTCAGACGTCATGCCGACATTTGTCAAAAAATAGTCTGTTGCAGAAATGAATAATACCGGGCGTTTAGTGATTCTCCTCTTAATACTTTTGTTGTCGTCCTTGAACAAAGAGAAACAGATCAGACAGACACACGGCCAGAGTAGCTGCTATCCAGCTAGATTATTCTGGTTGGAAATTTATCGGGGAAACTCGCTCGCAGAACAGCTGGCTGTGTGTTCAGCGTGCTGCAGCGTTCGCTTTTTGGTAGAAAAATAATGAGCTGGGCTGGAAGGCGGCAGCAGAATCCAGTGGATCCGGTCCCATTTAAGGGAGACACGTGCAGATAAAAAGATCAGGGTTTTTATTTTTAACACCAGCTTCGATCACAGACTGTGACAGAGATGTGATGTGATGTGAAAAACCCCTCGGATTTTCTCTGTTCAATATTTGGGGAGAGGTTAGCAGGCGACTTTTGAGGTCTGGAGTCATTTCCATTACTGTAAATCATGCGTGGTTGAGATTCAAATGAACTACTCCAGAGTTCAGACAGGGGACGGCCTCCTGGAAGTGGACTGAGGTTTGAATGTTTCTGCTGCCTGAGCAAACCGCACCAAAGGTGTTAAACACACCAACGTTCGATTCAAGCGGACTAAACGCAGGGCGTGTTAAAGCGACCTTGGTTTTCACCTGCCACTGAGGCACGATGGTTTAAAAAAAACCCGTTTGTTCACTGGCCGGCGCATGTTAAACTTTCAGAGCCGGGACTGCTTTGTCCTTCATGTCTGACGCTGACAGAGACAACATCAGCGGCAGGTGAGACCGACACTGCAAGCAGAATCAAAAGGACGACTTCCTCTGTGAGAAGGGATGAATAATATACAGCACTCAGAAGGGGTGTGTGTGTGTGTGGGTGTGTGTGTGTTGGGGAGAGTAAAAACAAGACAGGGAGAAACTCAAAAGGAAGATGGACAGAAAGGAAAATGGAATCAAAGGAGGACAGAAAAGAGAGAGAGTACCAAGCAGACTGAGGCTCCGTCTGGGCGGGGGAGGAGGGGTCGGGGGGTGCAGAGAGTTGCCCCCCCTCCGAGAAATATCCACATCAACTAGAGACACCGTCTCACCTGCACGCACACACACACACACACACACACACAGAGAAGAGGAGAGAGAGAGAAATTTTAGAGCAGAGCTGCGTCTCAGAGTAAAATGTTAGTACAGCAGAGCTGAAGCAGCAGAGGGAAGAAGAAGAAGGAGCTGGAAACACAGAAGAAGAGACCAGGAAGTCAGTCGACACCGGGAGGCAGGAAATAGAAACGGCACCGCCGCTGGAAATAAGAGCAGAGAGCGGCACGAGCAGCGGCTCAGGAAATAACATCCACAGCTCCGTGTGCTTCCCTGCCCTGTGTGTGTGACTTCCTGACACACTCAGCCATACCAACACTGACATCTGACATGTGTGTCAGGTTACGCTCACATAATGGAATTATGAGCTGGCAGTATTATTATTATTATGTTGGGCTTAATCATATGTCACAGGTCACATGGAGGCGTTTTGTTACAACTCAACTTCCCCCACAAGTCCCAGCGTCGTGTTTCAGTCACAACCTTTGCACACTCGATATGCATCGTATTATTAATTCTTCAAGTAAATGGGGGCGTCCCGGTGCCTCACTGACTGGAGCTGAGTCCAAACCACAGCGGCCAAAGGTTAGATTCTTCACTGCATGTCACCCCCCCTCTCATCTCTGCCCTTAATGCCTCTCTCTACTATCACGATCGAATTAAAAAAAAATAGTCATGATGAGCAAAGTTGAAAAGATCAAACTGGTTTTCCATTTCCAGTAGGGCGGACATGGCCCACCCACTCCTGCAGATTGCTAGAAGATTGCTATAACCACTTAAACCCTTATTTTCCCTTAAATTTCCCCTTAAGAAACTTCAGAGTTAATAAAAAGGCTGTTTTTTCCGATAGAGCAGGACAGAGTCACATCCGTATCATGTCTCTGCTGGTCGCAGCTTCACTGAGGCTCCATCACACTGATATTGCGTGAAATATTAAAAGCCTAGATGCCATTGTTTTATGGCTGCAGCATCAAACAGAATACCAGAACATATCTGCATGTCTCGCGCATCATTTTAGACATATTTCCCTGGAAGTCAGCATGTTTCAAGACCTTGGGATCTCAACTAGAATTGAAAAGCAACTTCTGTGGGTTGGAACGAAGCTCGGCTGCACAGTAATGATAAAGCAGCTGAAAGAAGTGGATAAAGCGTATTTTGACATTTTTGACACTAGCTGAAATGCCATATACCCCACCCCGCCCCAGGTGCACACCTAAACATGCCCCCTCTCCTTTTGAGACCAAAGCTGCACCCCTGACTTTTACTTTTTAAATGATGATCTGTCATTTAAAACAAACCAATGACAAACAAGAGCAGATGCTACGTAAACATTTGAGCTTTGTTTAAAAAAATGACACAATAAGAGAAAGAGTTAAAACAAGACGATCAAGCTGCTGAGTGAGAAATACAGCACAGAAAAAAAAAAAACAGAAAATTGGTGTTTGAGTACAAAAGTGTATCCTCGCAGCTTCATGATCACATTATTTAACAAAATAATTGGTATTATCTTTTTTTCCTATGCTGGGTCAGTTATCCACAGGAATGGGAAATTGCCGAAAGCGAGTTTTCAACAGCATCTCGGTGCTCTAACGTGAACTTTTCCCTTTAAAATTCAATGCTAGATGAAGTGACAGGACACTTTTACTCTGCAGAGTAAAAAAGCAGGAAACATGTGAACGTCCCCAAAAATAACCCCACGACGATTCCATCCCCCGCCAAGAGCAAACGGTCACACAATGTCAGGTAAAAATACCCCACCTACATGCGAACACACACACACACACACACACACACACACAGCCACACACACCGAGGCAGACTTACCGGTGAATGCAGGAGTGAAGGGCACCGGTGAGAAGGCACTTTGGGGCCTGGAGACCTGCAGCCTACCAGAGAGAGAGGGAGAGAGGGAGAGAGAGAGAGAGAGAGAGAGAGAGAGAGAGGGAGAGAGAGAGAGAGAGAGAGAGAGGGAGAGAGAGGAGAAAGACATTTATATTTAAAAGGCGTTCAACTTGTCCAGAGAGACTTTTTAGTCCGTGCAAACGGACAAACGTGCTGCAGTTCCAGGATCAGCAGTATCATTGCAATGAACTAGGTCAAAGGTCAAAGAAAACAGATGCATTGGGTGACCTTGTTTCAGCAAAATGAAGATAGATAGATAGATTCACTTTACTGATCCCAAACTGGGAAATGATTATGTTACAGCAGCATCAAAAACACACTGTGCAATATAAGGCAGGTAGATTAAATAGAATAAATACAAATATATACAATAAAGACTATTTAAAAAGAATAAATCGAAATATATACAATAAAGAGTATCGTGCAACTGTGCAAAAAAATGTGGCAGTGTAAGAGGTAGAATGACTTCTGATTTTTTTAAGAGGCACTTTAATTCCTTGTCTTTTTCTATCTGTTTGTTGCTTTTGTTTATTTGAGAGACACTTAGGTGCAGAACTTGCTTTCTTTTGAAAGCGCTGCAAAAATTAAATAAACTTGATCTATGACAGAGATGAGCTGAGCACATGAGTAAGGGCCGACATGATTGCGGGGACTTTTGTTTTTCGGGCACTTTGATGCATCATAGTCACCTTCTAACTCATCTGTGTTGTTTTCAAATGAATTTAGGTCGCAACACAGACCACAATGAAACAACTGGCAGCACCCAGGAGGAGAAAAACTTAAACAAAGCCACACTTAAAAATTAAAAATGGTGGAGACGGGAAGAGGTAAACGTCAGATGAAGGGAGAGAAGAGAGGTAGAGAGAAGGAAAAGACGAGTAACAAAGTGGGACACAATGAAACGCTGACTTCTGATGCCCTTTGATAAAAACGTCTCAGTTCGGAAACCACAGCAGAGGACAGCTCAACATGACAACAAACGTTTGACACACAACCTCAGATAAAGACGCTGCACGGAGCAAACACCACGACAGGAAAAAGCAGCGATGCAGATGAGACAAGACGAGACGAGAGCGAATGAGGACAAGAGGGGACGTGATAACAACTATTCATCCTTTTTTCCACCTGCAAAGATCTCTGAAACATGGCTATTTTTTCCTACAAGTCGAGCACTGCAAACCACGGGCAAAAAAAAAAAAAGAAAAAAAAAAGAAACCCAACCAAGGGTGGAGATGGAGGCTGTGACATTGTAGAGAAGATTCAAGTTCAACGTATTCTCAAAATCCCATCCACGTCCATTTCTTATTCCTGCTGTTATACTACAGCGGTGGGAGGAAAGTGGGCACCATGAAACTGTTTCCTTCACATTGACTTTCTCTAGCACTGACGCTAAAAGGAGACTAATGAGAAAGAAAAACACAGGCAATTAAAACTTTTCGCAAGTCCTTAATAGGATAGGATGAGCAAAATCTAGGGCTCGGGTTCAGGTCGTGTTCAGCGACTATGTTCTCGGGCTCGGGTCAGCTTCAGATAAAAATATGCATCCCGATCTGCAGGCCTTAAAAATAAAATAATAATAATAATAAATTTAAAAAAACATAAAACTTCCCTTTAAGTAGCATTATTATACGATCATGTCAAAGCTGAGTTCCAAGCAGCGACACGGGCCTCATTCTGCTTTACGCCAAAAAATGGATACCAACTCTTGCAAGCAGGGTGTCTTTCTGTAACTTCTGCAGACGACCCTTCAGTTTGAATGAGACGCTCCAGACGGTGCATGTGATCTTACAGCCACGGTGTGAACGCCCCTAAAAGAGCATCCTGTGCTGTGCTGGAGGGTATTTTAGTGACAGGGGCTGTCAAGATCTAAAATTAAGACCTGCCAAGTGCCAAATACTGAGACGTGTGATAGTGTCTTTAGCTTCAATATGCTCGCTTTTTTCTTTTTTTTTTTTTTTTTTATTCTGTTGCACTTCATAAGGAATTACAAAGTGACTGGTCAAAGATGCAGCACCTGATTCTTTGCATCAGGTGCAGGGATTTTTTTTCCATTTTATGTTCCAGTGAGATCACCGAGGTCCTGCACAGCTTATCGTTTAAATGGTCCTGCTGTGTCCCCTAAAAGTACCAGAGAGACTGCCTCCTGTTTTTACGTCCCTAAACCGTGCAACAAACTGCCTCCAGGAAACTTAAGAAATATCTTTTTAAATCGGCCTTTTATTTTGGAGTAACATTACTGCCTCAGTTTTCCAGTTTAATCGCTGGTTTTCACATTTGTTTTTGTTTTTAAGTTTTATTGTAGGGACTTTTATTCATTTGGTTTTAACATTTTATAGTTTTTATCGTTGTGTCTTTTAGTCTAGCATAATTTTTATTGATGTCTATTTTTATTTTTCTGTCTCTTTTCTCTTAATCGTGCAGTGTGAAGCACTTTGGGCTGCATGTTTGTATGAAAGGAGCTACATAAATAAAGTTGAGTTGAGCTGAGTTCACATGAAATAGCACTGATTTGTGGTGACTTTTCTATTGCTGCCATCCTAAGTTCAAGTGTGTAAAACTTTTTTTTGCCCCCCGTTAGGCAGATTATCCTCTCATTTACCAGCTGTGGGCGGCTGAGTTGAAAAGTGAATTTCAGACACTACTGACAGCACTTTACTACACTTTGTACCCACCGGGTCACCACGAATTCCAAAAACAGTAAAGAATGTGATCTCTTCTCTTGAGACTTTGAACCTAAATGCCTGACAAACATCCAAACCCTCCAACTACAGTTTGACAAAAGACAAGTCTTGATGTTTTGCAGTAAAGCGATGCCATACATCCATGACTGCTGCTGTGAAATCAGCACAGTGTCGCCATGGGGATGAGCATCACTTCATACATGTAACACAGAGCATCGAAACTCAGGAAGTCGGAAACACATTGCGGCAAACGATGTCCGCGCCATGGTAACGACCGGCTTGCGGAGTCTTGTCGCCTTGACAACAACAACAAAGTTGTATGGCTGCTATTTGAGAGTATTCCATAAGTGGATTTCACATTATTGACATATAGTTCATACTGTTGTGCAGAGAGCTACAATTCAAAGTCTCCATCTTTGCAAGCAAAAGAGTGGAGTGAAAGGTGACCACAGCACCCAGAGAGGAAATTTAACAAATATTATGCAACAGGCAGCTCCAGCCAAGCATTTCTGTGTTCTCAAGTGATAGAAAAGACGAAGGACGCTGATTGCGGAACTGTCACTTTACGTGACCTTTTTTCTAGGACTGAGTCACTTTGTACAGCAGTCAATTTAGTAGTGTAAAACGAACACACTCTTTTGTTTAAAAAATAATTATCTTAAGACAAGCCTGTCTAAAAAGCTTCACCTATTCTGCATCTGCTTATGTATGACAATTGGTACAAAAATGTGTATCAGCCACTGTTCTCAGCTTAAAAAACATATTTGGTGCATCCCTAGAAAAAAGACAAGAAAAGAAAAACAAGAAAAAGTCAGGCAGAAAATATTAAGTTGTCCTTTCTAAGAAGCTTGAGGGCAAGTGGAGGAGGAGAGTAGGGAAATGTTGAGTTGATTTGATTCTTTGATGTATTTTGATGGATTTTTGTCTTAATTTGCTAGTTAAGAGTGGAAGGAGAGAGGGCAGATTGGGAGAAATTGCAAGCTGATATGCAATAAACTTCCCAGACCACATTCAAACCTGTAGTTACACTGTGTGCACCTCAGCCAGGTGCAAAAAAAAAAAAAGGTGCCAGAACACTTCTCAGACACAGCTACCAAACACTGATACAGTGTGGAGTTAGAGGTTATATGCTGGCCTAGAGGAAACCCTGGCACAACATGAAAAAAGTGAGACTGTCCTCTTCCCACCTCTCTGAAGGTCCAGGTGGGCAAACAGTCACCATCACCTTTTTTTTTTTTTTTTCAGTTAAATCCTCTGTCTGTTACACTGCTCTGCATCTTATTACAACTTCATAGTCTATGTTACTATGTTAAAGTACGCTTTATCGTTATTGCTCCATCCTCCCCTTACCTAGCGTTGTCCTGCTCCGTGTTGCTGGAGGTCGACCCCCACACATCCAGCAGACTCCCCCCGGAGGAGGTGGATGATGCAAGGGAGGGCCTCTTGTCCAGGAGGCCCCCGGACCCGCCGCTGGAGCTCTTGGTTCGGAACAACTTGCTGAGACGCACCTTCAGCGAACCCCCCTTCCTCGACTTCCCCCGTGGAGTTTTCTCTCCATCCCCTCCTCCTCTTCCTCCGACATCCCCTTCCAGCACCACCAGGGGTGAGGCCGACCGCCCGGCTCCCCCAGAGGCGATGCCCAGCTTGGGTGTAGTGGCTCGGCTCTGGGGTTGGGAGCGAGACTGGTGCTGGTGTGGGGGTCGTGGGCTGGGGGAAGGTAGAGCATCCGGTGAGACTTGTAGCCCCGTGAGGGCCAACGCGGCCTGGGAAGCCTGCGGCCGGACAGGGGCATAGGGGCCAGGTGTGGACGTATTGGTTGGGTGGGGGTCTGTGAGGGGGGTGGAACAGGGGGGCAAGGACACTGCTGCACCCAGGACAGCCAGAGAGGGACGGCAGCTCTGGTCAGTGCAAACCCCGGCTTCCTCTGCCAGTCGGTGGACCTGTCGCATCAAACCGCTTAACGTCCCGCTGGAGAACACTGGCCCAGCTCCTGCAGATGTCCCACCTCCTCCACCTACACCTCCTCCCCCTACCCCAGCGTTCTCTCCCTTCTCCACATCCCCCATCTCCCCCGCATCCCCTTGTCCTCCTCCTTCCCCTAAACCATCCACCTCTTCAGACCCCAGACCCTCTAGAACCAAGAGGGCATCACTGGTCTCACTCGGGTCCTCACCAGGTCCCATGCCGCCCGTGCCCGAGGTCAGAACGCTGTGACAGGAGCAACGGGGCAAAGGGAGCACGATCTCATCCCCTCCACCACCTCCCTCTCTAGCCTCCCTCAGCTCTGCGTTTTGTCCCAGCTGTCCCAGCCTCCGGGCCAGGGCGATCACAGGGTCCTCTCCCCCGGACGGGCAGTTCTTCCTAGGATCCAGCAGGCCCAGACGCAGGGCTTGGTCCAACAGGCCCGGAGGCCATTTGGAAAGCCGGTCTGTCAATAAGCGGTGGCGGTGGCACAGCACCGAACCAGAATCAGATTCCAGTGCCGGGACGCCCTGCTGTGGAGTCTGGGTGCCGTCAGACACCACCTTGGACAGTTTGAGCACCGGGTGCCACTGGAGGTGCTGTGGCTGCTGCTGCTGTTGCATGTTTTCCTCTGCAGAGGAGATGCAGTGTGTGTTGTTGTCCCTCCCGCTGCCAGGCCCGGTGGTGGCTGTTGTGCTACCGGGAGCAGTGACTGTCCCTGAGTCCAGGTGCTGCTGCTGCTGCCGCTGCCGGTCCGCCTCGCCGCCGCCGCTCACCGGGCGGTGCAGGAAGCCCGCGGGCGGCTGGTCGAGCCCGCACTCCAGGATCCCGTCGCTGGACCGGAGCAGGTTCTGGAACACCATCAGCTGCGCCCGCGAGCCGTGGCCGCCCGCCCCGTGCGCGTGCGGCACCGGGAAGTCGACGAATCGCTGCGCCGCCACGGAGAAGTCCCCGGCTCCGGCCGGCGGAGGGGACAACGGAGCCTCGGACCCCGGCGGGGCCTGAGTCAACACCACCCCGCTGTCCAGCTCCCCCTTCCCCGGCAGCGGTGAGCTGTAATGCGGTGAGGCCGAGCCGAGGCCTGCCGGGGGGCTGCCGGAGTCCAAATCAAAGCCGTTGTTGATGTTGTTGCCGTGATGACCCAACACGGCTTTCACGGCACCGAACCCGCCGCCTCCGGACATCAGGTCCTCCGGCTCGTTCAGGCGGTCGTACTCGGCCGCGGACACCAGGCGCATCAAGACGAAATCTGGAGACATATCTTGTTGCGCGTTATTCATTATTACTCGCTAACGCAGTTCCGTATAGCTAGCTAGGCTACAACGGGCTCCGTTCTTACATAACATTGATATAAATAAACAGCTGGGTAGCTAGCTAGCTGCAAGCACATCCTCTCCTCTCGGCTAACGGTGGCTAGCTAACCTAACCTAGCCCGGCAGCCCCGCGGAAAAACGGCGCGGCGTCCATTTAAAGTTCCGATCCGTTCGTGGCGATAACAAATCCGCTCGGCGTCGTGCGAGCTAAACGGCGTCAAAACATGAAAATGCATGAGAAACCCGCCTGCCGAGCGGCTCGTTAGCTGGACGTTAGCCTCCTACCGAGTCCTCCTCCTCCGTAGACAACATGGATGTAATGGGTGGCGCGCGGGGCGGCTGCGCAACGGCGACATCAATAATCGGTTTCTGCTGATTGATAACGAAGGCTCGTGCACACACTGATCGTTTCCTGCACTACCGACCGCCGGACCCCAAAACCCCACCCGCTGCGCTCACCCACTTCCGTGTACCGGTGGTAGCCAAACCCTCTGTCATTATCCAGGCTCTCTCTCTCTCTCTCTCTCTCTCTCTCTCTCTCTCTCTCTCTCTCTCTCTCTCTCTCTCTCTCACTCTCTCTCTCTCTCTCTCTCTCACACACACACACACACACACACACACACATACATACATATACTGTGTGTGTGAGTGTAACCCCATGACAACAAACAAAAGGCAGAGTCTCATCAGTGTAACACATAACTGGACACATCTGCAACAAAAAGACACAATAAGTTCATATTTCATTTCCGTGCACACCTGCGCTGCTGTGACAGGTGTCTCTGCTCTGACGTCCTCAGCGGTCATAATTCAAGGACAGAAGCAATGGAAACTTAATATTAGTCATTAGATGAAGTATAGATCGATCGATTGATAGATAGATGTACTTTATTGATCCCAAATTGGGAAATCCTTGGTTGTCCAGACGCCGCACAGGAACAATAACAGACTACACAAAATACACCTGTCAACACTAGACGAGAGAAATATATAGCTTTACAAAAAATATTACACACAAGTAACAAAATAAATAAAGTGGATTTACAAAAAAAAAAAAAAAAAAAAAAAAAAAATATATATATATATATATATATATATAAGAAAAAAATGCATACCCCATAAGAGAAATACAAATAAAATATACTAAAATGTATATATATAAATTATGTATTGAATTTATGATTTATGTATCTAATTTCTCTTCATGATGATTTTTTTAGACTGACATATCTAATTTGTCATTCTATAAACTGTTTAGTATTGTTTAGGTGTCATTAGACTCTTCTGCTTTATTTCTGTCATCACCATCTCTTTAACTCTAAAAAAAAACATTTTTCAGGGCACTGGGGTTTCTGTGCAGTCAAACTAATGAAATCACACCGTAGTGCCCCAACACCATCCCTGTGACGCAGTGTGACGGGAAAGCAAAGGTCAAAGGTCAGTAGAGTTCACTAACGTTTTGTCATTTTGATTTTTTGGGCACCAAAATCTGACTCCATCCTTTATCTTCATCAGATTACGGTCTAACGCTTCAACAGAGGACGTGTTAACCACAGGCAACAAGTTTTATCACAGTATCATCGATCCAGTGGTTTTTATTTTGATTTTTATTCTACAGCGCGTAGATTGAGCTTTTCTGAAAATAAAATTTCAGTTGTCATCATTAGTTATGAATAAACAGTGTAACTTTAGCAGTCTAGCTGACTATGCTCACTTCCTGTGTAAACAAAGTTAAGGGTTTGGGTTTTTTTTCCCAGACGTCTGATGCAGTGGTTCTCAAACTTTTTTCAATAATTTACCTCCTTGGGAATATTCTTTCAGCCAAGTAACCCCCGACCAGTGCAAAAAATGTTTTGGTTGAAAAAAATCCTATCTAAAGAGGTCCACCTGATACTGAGGAGATTTGGTTGTGTCTGTTTCTGCTTCTTCTTCTCTTCTTCCTCCTTGTTTTCGGCTGTATCGCTGCAATGTTTCAACTAATCCATTTTCTGGATTTTTTTGGTCATAGTGAACAAACGTCCTCCCTCGGCAGCAGATTTAAACCACAAACACACACACATCTGACACCTTCCGGAAACCCAAATATAAAATGTGCTTCATCAAACTTACATTTATATTTTTTTATTGAACTTATTATAATATAGGTTAATTATTTTAGCAATTCTGCATCACTAATATTTCTTAAAGTAGCGTTTAGAAAAAACATCTCACGTACAACCTGCAGTACTCCAACACACCCATAGGGGGCCACGTATCCTGATTTGAGAACCACTGGTGTCGTGGTTAGATAGAGATTTTGTGTTTGTGTGTTTTCTTTGTGTCACACTGAAGTTCATTTCAGTCCACTCCTAAACCAACCTGCTCGGTTTAATTAAATCCAGGCTGAGATACGAAACAAGTTCCCTTTTTCTCACTTTTAGGTCTCTGCTAATTATCCACACCTGCAACGGGGAACGCTAAATTGTCAGTATGAGCACCAAACAGCACTGTTTACAAGAAATGCATCTATCTCGACAAAAATGTATTATTGGTTTACCATTTAAAGCACATTAAAACATGAAGTTATAGCGGTGAGATGTCATTTCACTCTGTGATACGACTGCAGCATAACAGCTGGTGATTTTGCTTCCTGACGACATCACAGTTAACTGACTTCGAGGGAATGCCATCCATTTTAAAAACACACATTTTTATCCAGTATTTACATGTTGCAATATTTACTAGCCTATTACCTTATTTCATTCAATCTTATCTTGTTGATTTAGTTGTCATACATTCTTAATTTTTTGTTGCTTGTATTATTTGCAACTTATTTGTTCCTGTACCACTTTTGTAAGATTTTTTTTTTTTTTTTTTGGTCATTTTTCTTGCGCCTGAGGACATTGTTGCTGGTGTATGTCAAGCAGCGGCATGCTTTGTACCGATCAGAGAGCAAACCTGTGAATTAGTGATGTTGGTTTGTGATGTCACTCGGCTGCCCTGCACACAATAAAAGGGGCTTTTTGGACCCGTGCAATGCCAAGCTGGGTCGTCACACCAACATGAAGTTCATATTCTAGCACCGCCACCAGAAATGAACCAGAATTTAACTCTCATTTGTCAGCAGGGACCCACATAAAAACCCAAATCGCTCCTCCAGTAGAAGTACTGTCCCTCTACTGGTATGTGACTGCAGTAGAAGTAGAAGTACTGTTCCTCTGCTGGTATGTGACTGCAGTAGAAGTAGAAGTACTGTTCCTCTGCTGGTATGTGACTGCAGTAGAAGTAGAAGTACTGTTCCTCTGCTGGTATCTGACTGCAGTAGAAGTAGAAGTACTGTTCCTCTGCTGGTATGTGACTGCAGTAGAAGTACTGTTCCTCTGCTGGTATCTGACTGCAGTAGAAGTAGAAGTACTGTTCCTCTGCTGGTATCTGACTGCAGTAGAAGTACTGTTCCTCTGCTGGTATGTGACTGCAGTAGAAGTACTGTTCCTCTGCTGGTATCTGACTGCAGTAGAAGTAGAAGTACTAGTACTGTTCCTCTGCTGGTATTTTACTGCAGTAGAAGTAGAAGTACTGTTCCTCTGCTGGTATGTGACTGCAGTAGAAGTAGAAGTACTGTTCCTCTGCTGGTATGTGACTGCAGTAGAAGTAGAAGTAGTGCAGTAAAAATCTCCTGCAGTAAAAGTACAAAGTGTCTTATTTCAAATGTCCTGGCAGTAAAAGTGACTGAGCTCCTTTTTCCAAACAGTAACTGTGTTAGCTGGGATCTTTTCCATGCAGTTAGAAAAGGAGGAGAGAACACGCTGCACACTGCATGCTTTTAAAGGGACATTACACTCAACTGAAGTGAGGACCCTGTAGATTCAACTGACTGAACACCATTTTTCCAGTCTAAACGATCCTCGCTGCAGTTTTTCATGGTGCAGCTCGTATTGTGAAACTTGGAAACGGCAAAAAGTAGAACCAACAAAGCAGAAGCAGGTTCCTCTTTTCATCTTTGCTGACTGAGCTTTTCCTGTGAAAGGTTCCACAATCTGTCACTGACCATTTGTTCTCTGTAATGGATCTGATGTTGAATGAAGTGGAAGTAAAATAAATTACTAACTTTAAAAAAATGAAGTACACAAAAAACTTCTCAGTCACAGTAATATGAGTAAATGTAATTAATTCCTTCCACCTCTGCATATTCAGGCTTTTGAGCACTTATTTTATTTTCCAGTGAGAAATCTAATATGGCATTTTGTTAAACCCAATATTAATATAGGGAAATGTCTGTTGGCATGGCGACAGAGGAGCAAGTTGATGCATGGTGCGTCTACTAAAAGTCATTCTAGGGCTTGGAACTGACAATAAAATAAAGAAGTAAGTGTTGAAATTCCAAACTGTGGCCACTAGAGGGAGACAAATCCTCAGCTGGAAGCACACAGGGACATTCATCAAGTCAAAAAACTTTTTAATGTCAGGTAGAATTAAATATTAGACATCTGGGAATAACTGAGATGTTGAAATTAAATGAATGAATAAATGAGTGAATGAATAAGCAAGCTGCAGGCCAAAGTCTGTTCCATTTTGCACTTTGGGTACTCAATAATAAAAAACGAATAAAATTAATATTTAAATTAGCATATTCAAATCAGACACCTCTCCCCGCTGTCATTGGCAATTTCAGTCTTAGGAAATCCACAAAGCCAGGTTTAAATCTGGTCTAGTCACATTTTCGTTTTCTTTCTTTCCTTCATTTTTGAAATAACTGCAACCTGAAATAAATACGTTTTTCACAAGAGTAAGCACAACCTCTAAACTCTTACAGCTGATAACCTCAGAAGTCTTCAGGATAATCCATTTTTATGTGCTTATCAAAAAAGATAATTTTTCAAGACCTTGCATGGTTTGTGAAGTAGATTATTCTTTTGTAAACACTCTGTTTGTTCTCAGACACTACACCAGAACCCCATAAGAACTATCCCTTGAGTTATTTAAGGTGAGCAGGCAGCTATGTGAGGTGGCTGCCCAAGACGAGGCTTCACAGAAAGCCTGAGAGGAAAAACAGGAACCTAGATTTTAACTTTGACCTCCTTAAATCAAACCAGGGTGAAAACCAGGGTGTCTCTTCCGATGGTTAACCTGGCAGTCTGAGGAAACTGAGAAAACGCAAAACATCAAAATGTTTTCATTGTGTTTACAGGAAGTGATAAAACTGAAATGCCCTGTGAATCTCTGGATTACGCCCAGTAAAATCCCACTCAGATTAGAGATTTTTTTTTTTTTAGCACTAGCTTTAACAAAATGCAACTTTCATATGATTAGTTGCAGGTTGCAAACGATTTCCACACCATGTAAACCATGTAAACCCAGCCTCAAGGCACAGTACTGGCTTTGATTTGTAAAAACCAGGTAAAAACCAGAAGCCAACCGTGCCGCCTTTTGACTGAATAATCAGGGTATTTTCCTTTCCTGCAAAGTAAAAAAAAAAAAAATCTTAAACAGGAGAACCAGCTCAAACCCTGTATGGAAAAAAAAAAAAAAAAAAAAAACACTGGTCCTGAGGAAGCCAGCAGACGTGTCAGTGCGTCCGCTGGTGCACAACTCAGAAACTCAACTTTCAAGTAGTGGAACTTGTAAAAACTCAGAGCCATCGACAGATCTTCAAAATGAGATCCAGGTTGTACAGAAAACATAATCGTCTTCAGGTCCAGTCACTGTATTTGTCTAATGAATGAATAACGCTGAACTTAAACTGGGATGCAACACCAGCAGCACCACATTTCAGGATTAAATATCAGCATGTCGGTAACAGTCAGTCCAGCTCTACAGTGTGATGTCCTGAGCTGTTTGGCTCACAGTGAACTTCTTTAACGAAGACCTGATTACACCCCTTTTTTGTCAAAGTAACCCCAGACTGGTGGACAAAGTCTCCACTGTTCGGCAAACTGGTGCCTGGTGTTGGCTGCTGCTAACTTCAGTGCAGGAACCTGGATATGACTCCATGCTGTTCCACGTTTTTAAAGCAACATTTAATGTCATTTTATTGAGAGGGGGACACAAAACCCCAGAATACATCAGCTCTACTTCAGATACTCCTCTAAGAGGCTGCTTGGTGTCTCATGTACGTCACCAGTCAAAAACAATTGTTTCAATTTAGTTCAACTATGGAGATAACACACCCAGTCATATGTAACTTAATGTATCATTTCTTTCACCAAACATGAAAATGTGTGCAGACAACCGTTTTTTGAGGTTTATTTTCCCCACAATACAGATGATTTTTTCCCCCAGGTTATAACCACTAAAGCTGTGATTTTCCATGTCTGGGGGGAGATGGGAGTCTGTCAGGTGAAAATGTTTTGGGAAGGAGAAGGGAGCAGCAGCATTGTTCAGTACAATATAGACTTTATTAGTTCACTAAAGTTGAATACGAAATAAAAAGCAGATTGGCTTTAAATGATTCACAATTCAGTAATAATTGAGTTGCCAGGTTCATCATGTCAACACAGCAAGTATGTTTTCATGGTGGAACAGCCCCAAACTTTGACCACGGCAGGTCAACAAAAGAGAAGCCTCCGAGGCGGGCTTTCAGTTCACTTTCAAGTCAAAGTTGTGTTCACTGAAACTGCTTCTACTGACAGCGTTTTCCCCTGTTTCTTCACTGTAACTTGGACAGAATGACCTCGAAATGTGAGTTTTTCTTCCAATATCTTGAGGAAAATTCACTATGAACTGGAAACTGAAAGTGAACTGGCCCGACCTGGAAAAATGAGGCAGACAGACAACCATGTGTGTGCTGTGGGGTTTCTCAAAGTTTCTAGTTGTGCAGTTCATTTGAGAAGTGATTTACACACCAACTACAAGCTAACCTGTCCCAACCAAGTCCCCTCCTGCCAGGCGTCAACCGCCAAGCTGCTAAGTGAGCAGATAAGCAATGAAATAACGCCAAAGGAAAAAAAAAAAAAAAAGAAAAGAAAAAAGACACACACACGGTTCTTTGTCTGGCATTCCGTAAACAGAAAAAAAAAAGTGGGAGATGGCCACTGAAGCGTGGAAAATTAATGTTCAGCATCAAGTCAGAGGAGTCAGGATCCTGCCTCCCCGTTTCACCCATCAAGTCCAGAAGCCCAACAATCCAGAACAGTTCAGACCAGACACAAAGGCCATTTGCTTTTTTTTTTTTGTTTGTTTTGTTTTTTTTAAACAACTTCAACAATCAAAATCAAAATAAAAGAACTGAGAAAATCAGACCAAATCACCAGAACTGCTTGGGGAATGTTTCATATCATTTTATTTTTTTTTTATTATTTATTTTTCATAGCAATGGAAAAATATAACCTTATACAAACGTCTTCGATTCTTTGAATTTTATTTTTTTAAACAAGCAAAAATGGTGAGTGACCCTTTCCCAAACCAAGTGCAGCAGAGAAAAGAAAAAAAAAAAAAAAATCAACTACCAGCAGGGAACTGAAACAACTGAAGCACAAGGAGCCCAATTCACCTGGTCGACTGTGTGATCAGTGGCTGACTGACTGTATTTTCTCCCGCGGCAGGCGGCGTCCTGCCTCAACAGCCCGGCTGCTTCAGCCCGTCTCAGAGAGCTACACTCTCTACTTCATTTGGCACTCGCTCCTCCTGGCCCCGCCGCAGGCCCGGGTGCATTAAGGAGATTTTCCTAAGTGTTACACGTTGTTATTTTTGTAAAAATTTAGTGCTTTTTTTTTTTTTGCTTTTTTTTTTTTTTTAAATAAGAGCATTCCCCTTGATTTTTTTTGCAAATCTTCACCGGTGCTTTACTCCCAGGCTGAATCTGCTTGGAGGGGCAGCGAGCCCCACCAGTTCGATCTACAAAAGCCCACGCGCTGAAGACGACAAAGCAACTGATGATGCCGTTGAAAACAAAACAAAATCCAGAGGAAAAGAAAAAAATAAAAATCCTAACAGGTGAACGTGTTGTCGGTGGTTTCTGTGGTGCCAACAGCAAAGACAACAACGGGTCTCTATGACTGCTAACAGCTGTCTGTCTGTCTCCCCAAGCATTCAATTTATTATCTTATTCATTTATTGATTGATTTTTCACTTGGCAGAGGAATAACAGACGGGGGCTCCCTCCCATTTTCCCCGCCACCACCGCACAAACTGTCAACTTCAGCCGAAACAGTCCCTGTGAAACGGGATGAAGGGTGGCAGCAGAGCGATGTTTTAACTTGGCAGAAGACAGATATGAAGGAGGGATGTGAAAGACACGTGAAACCCAGGCACCACATTTCCAACTCCACTCTGCTGTTTTACTTTTGTTGTTTTTTTTTTTGTGTTTTTCGTTTTTTATCTACACAGTCCTGACTCGGATCTGACACACAGTCCAATTCAGATCACCTTCGCTGTGTCAGGGTTTGTTTATTATTCAGAGTCTGCAACCACATATAGTGCTCGGAAAAGAGCTGAGAAGAAAAAAAAAAAAAAGAAAAAGAAAAAAGAAAAGAAACATAAGAGCAACAAAATGAAGGTAAGTATTCCACAGATTGGTTAAAGAGCAACTGAAGTCGAACAGTCCTTTCCAATTTTTCCTTATGTTGCTTTGATTCCAGAAGTCTTACTCATTTTTGTTTCCTCATCGTGTTGTTTTACGTTTTGATTCCATAAACAACATTCCCCCTCCCACCTCTCGCGGTGTTTGTGGTTGGCAGTTGGTCTCTTGTGTATTTTTTTATTTTTTTTTATTTTTTTTTTTTAAATCCAGCAGGGAGGGGGCCGGTTGGTTGGATCTTGGTTGTTGATGCCGTCGTATCGTAGCAGACTACTAAAGGTTAGTTGGCTTTAGCCCAGCTACAGCGAGAGACGAGGAGGAGGGTGGAAACAGGTGCAGAGGAGCGCTTGGGATCAGATGTGGGGCTCCAAAGATTAAGTCAGTTGTTCTTTTTTTTTTTCTTTTTGGAGGAAGAGGAGGGGGTTTCGGAGTCCTTGTCCTAGTCCAGATACAGTCCACAGGCCGTCGAGAGGGGGTGGGGAGGGGGAGGAGAGGGTCAAAGGCCAGGGGAGGTGGGGAGTTCAGGGGAAGTTTAACAAGGTTGAAGGAAGGGGGGAGTCGCTGCTAGTCTGCCGGCGACTGCTGGAATTGTACTCAGAAGGTGGTGTGATGTCAATCATCTCTCGCTCGCTCGCTCACACGCTTCTCGCTCGTGCTCTCTCTCTCTCTCTCTCGCTCGCTCACACACAGACACTCATCTCAGCGCACACTTCGCTTCTGCTTTGACCTGGCCACACGCGCGAAAGACAGAAGATTTAATTCCAGTGGGGCAATTTTTCCTCATTGTTCACTGATGTTCATCTCTCTCTCATCCCGACCAGCAGCAAATCTGTGGGACAGACACAGGAGGAGAGGGCGAGTTACACGTGAGAAGACACCGGCTGCAAGAGAGAGCTGACATGAAGTCGGCGTGCAGGTCTCAGATGATGTGGTTGGGTTATACATCACACATTCAGCGTGGTGCATGAGCTTTCTTCATAGACCACACACACAACAACTTGGTCAGTCATTCTAATGTCAACAGGAGTGCAACGGGGTGAGAAGGATGTTCAGGTCAAGCATGTAATGAATCACGTTTGGGAATAAATATATTCAATGGAAAACCCTTTGATTAGAGCAAAACAAGTGTGTTTTGTTATGTGTATACACATCAGAGTTAGACTGGAGCATCAGGCCAATACTGGATATTTACTACAAATATTTGTGCTGTCCATCTCAGATATGGACACAATACAGCTATATTTCATATTTATTGAATAATAAACACCACTTATCTATGTGAAGCACTTAAAACTTGATTTACTCTAATTCAATATATTGGTCAAATATCCCAATGCTGTTAGTCTTTTGAATTTCTCAGTAGGAGTATTATTTTTATTATCGTCATCCTGAGCGAGTGGCCCAGAGTCTACATGGTGTTCCTTTCACTTTTCCACCCAGACTAGAATCAAATGCCAGGGGAAACATTGCACCCTTGTGATTTCTGAAGTGAAACGGGTCAAATTTCAAGTTTTGCTGAACATGGGTATCGTTTCTCTATGATCTGCTCATGTCTCTGCACTGACCAGGCCTGGCTCTTCAGCTTGCGGAGCTCCTTGGTGGCCCAGGTGGCCAGCGTCTTGGTTTTGGCCGTCTTGGAGCGCCGGCCCTCCGTCAGCAAGTCGTTGATGAGCGGACGCACCTCCACCAGCTTCATGACGTCCTTACCAAACGCAGTGCACAGGTCACTGAGGAGCACAAACACACATTTAACATGCCTGCACAGCAGAGACGAGCAGCTGATGTAAACCTGACCTGCAGCATCGTTTCGGGCAGCAGAGAGGCAACCAGAGGTAATGAGAAATTAAAATACTTCAATTCTAGGTACACTTCCCTCCCAAACAGATAACCCACAGAAACCTGAATGCATCATCGGGACACAAAATTCCCTTTTTTATTTGTTTCATTTATCTATATCTCTACATGTATATCTATCTAGATAGATATAGATATATATAGATAATCTACTTTGCCCTATAAATATGCAGGACTTGTATTTTGTAGGAAAGCACAGTTGTCTTGAAATATTTTACAAAAATATTGTATAAAATAAGTTTTTTTCTGGCTTTTCCAAACCTACAGAGGTACCAACTCCATACCAGAGAGGCTTCTCGGTTTATTCATCCTAAATGTGTGGAGGTCTCAGATAGTGAGGTTGGGTTATACATCACATTGTCAGCGTGGTGCATGATTTCTCATCACAGACCGTACACACATCCTGGGAGTGGGTTTGCACTTATAGTAAAAAATTCTACTCAATTCTTTGTTTCTCCAATTAATTTCTTCATCTGTTCAAAATCATCTCCCCTCTCTCCATCCTTCTGTCTGACTTTTGCCTTTATCTTTAGGCCTGAAACTCCCTCCATCCCTCCTTCCTTACCCTATAAGACCGGCAGCGTTGGCCACCACTCCATCAGAGTGGTCTTCATCCTCTGCTATGTGATGAATGAAGGACAGAATGAACTCCACCCGAGGCTGAACCAGCATCACATCAGCTGCATGAGGAGGAGGAGGAGGCCAGGTTGAGAAGAGACAAAGAGGAAAAAGAGGAAGAAGTTGGTAGGGGAAAAGAAAAGGGACAAGAACATGTGAGAAAGAACAAGGACAAGGAAGAACAGAAATATCCAGAGAATGAAGAGGAAGCAGGAAATGAAGAGCAAGGCATTAGAAGAGAGAGAAAAGGGAATGACAAGGACAGACAAAAAAAAAAAGAGAAACAGGGAAACAAGAAACAATTAAAATATAACTCTCAAACTGCAGAATGTCTTCACTTGAATTTCACTTAGTATTATTGCAAATCATTAAGGTTTGTGCGGTCCCGCAAAACCAAGAGGCCACAGCGGCAGCCCTGCTGCCTGAAACCTGCTGGGTGAAATAGACCGCTTTCACTCTGCGACGCCATAAAATCCACACTGCCTGAGCTGAGGGCAGGCGGAGGAACAGACGTCGATACTGTGTGTGTGTGTGTGTTTCTTTAACATGAAAAAGTGAGCACAAATGTGAAGCATCAGACAGTGTGCATGAGTGAGTTCTGTATTTGAATGAGTGGACATTTGTATGTAACCGAGTCTTGCACGGCTAAACCTCCACACTTTGTTTAACCACCGTGCCAGCGATGGACAAAGGTCTTATCATTCTGCTAATCGGGGAAAAAAAGCTCTGGCTTGTATGTATTTCTTCACACCAATCACAATTGTCCACCCATTCTCTACGTCCTGTGAGAGAGACTATACATGACCCTGCGCTGTGAACACGGCCTCACTTAGAGGTGCACTGTAATTCTGTCTGACCACTAGAGGGCACCGACAGCAGGAATAAGCTCTGTGCCTACAGGCTAAAAGTTGAGGTAAACCAGCTTTGGCATGTTTTTAATCACAGTCTCTGACACTGGATGAGGCTGTTGCATTCACTCATTTTTATGGACTCCAGGATTATGAATTTTCAAAAATGCGAGGGAGGAGCCCCAATATTTTAAACAGCAGGGGAAGCAGTGGGAAGATCAGAATTGAGAATGCATGAAGGCAGAGAGGCCCAGCATGGATTTCTAAGAAAAAGGAGAAAACGGGTAAAAACAGCAACATGGCTGATTGGCACGAGTTGGTTTGTTTTCATATTTACATCTCAATAATTTCACAGGGGACCCAATTTGACCATAGGGCATTTTTTTTACGCCAATGAATTACATAGTTTTCCATGTTGGAGCTTCACTGTAAGAGAGGATGTGCATGTGAGAAACCTAAGTTTAGTGTTTGTATGGTCGGTGTGTATGTGTGTGTTGATGCTGATCAGTGTGTGCATGTGTGTCTTACGGTGAACATTCTCCTGGTCTCCCTTCAGGCCCTGGATGATGCCGGTGTATGCCTCCAGACAGCCTTCCCTCAACTCGTTCAGGTAGTCCACCATGTCGTAGTCCGTCTGCCACACACACACACACACACACACACACACACACACACACACACACACACACACACACACACACACACACACACACACAGTGCATACATCCCATCAGTTTGCATTAAATTAAGAGAATGCAGGCGATGTATTCTTTGTCACGCCGTCACCATGAATGCAAAGTACAGCAAACTTCCCGGTGTATTTCTGAGTAATGAGCTTTACTCTGCAGGTCAAACTGAAATGATCCTCGTGCACCTCTGCTACATGAAGACAAATCTGTGTGCCACGACAAGCTGAGGCAGATAACCATGTACCTGTTTGAGATATGAAACGTTTCCGTGTGCAGGTCTCAGATAAAGTGGTAGGGTTGTACATCACGATCAGCGTGGTGCATGCTTTCTCATCACAGACCATACACACCTCCCTCACAGTGACTGCATTTATGTTGAATGTGTTACAGTCTGAGGACTGAAGTTGTAATACTTAGACTACATCCAAACTAAACCAGGTACATTTGAAAATGTATTTCAGCTTTTCCACTTTAATTTCATCCAGTTTTACTTTGGGCAATAATTCCAGGATTGTCCAATATATGGGGATCTATTAAATTTAAAATTTCTGTGTTTTGTGATTGAAGCAAATTTTGTCACTGGACAGTGTCTAATGATGTGGTAAGGCAGGTGTAGGGGAAGCACAGCTGAGCACTTCTTTTTTTATTATTTGACTGAGGCACTGTGGAAACAACTCTAGTGAAGAATTTGTTTAAGCCGTTACTGTGGGGAAGTATTCATCGAACAATCTGCAACGCTCAGGAGTTTTTATGTTTGCTAACAAAACAGAAAGGGTGATTTTTCTGTCACACAATTTATTTTTCATAGTTACGTATTCTTGGCTGGTTAATTTCTTGTGCTTAGTCATTCTTGGCTTATCAGTTCAAGGTAATTTTTGGGACACCGTCTTTTAATTTGTGTATTTACTTAAATTCTCAAAGTGGCTGTGTGAGGCCTGCTGCTGAAAGAGAGTGTGTGTTTATGTGTGTGCGTTTGTGTGTGTGTGCTTATTACCTTGTCAACCTGGGCTTGGGAGGCCTGCTGCAGCGTGTCAAGAACAATCTCCAGGTATTTCTTGAACTCTCCTCCGATGGCCAGAGCGATGTCACCAAAAGCCGACAGGATCTGAGGCTTCACAGACCGGTGCACATTCTCGTTCTACACACACACACACACACACACACACACACACACACACACACATTCAGTGTATGAGTTGATGCTTTGAAACAAGCCTGACAAATATTATCTGATATGGAAGGGGACAGGCAGATAAAGGAGGCTCAGATAAAAGAGGTAAAAAGGAATAGACAAATGTAGCAATGGAAGGAAATGGAGGAAAAAAAGAGGGGAAAGGCAGAGTGAAACAAAGGGAGTTTAAGTAGCAGATAAATTGAGAGCAGCGGGTCGAGGAAAGAAAGAGAAAAATGACCAAAGGATGAGAAGACAACTGAATGAGGAGGGAAGAATAGGAGAGAAGATAAGGAGAGAATGAGAAGAGGAGGGGATGACACTAGGGAACATCAGGTAATGACAGCGGAGAGCAAAGAATGGAGAGACGACAGAACAGAGGAGAAAGGTGAAAAAGGTGAAAATATCGAGACGAGAATTGAAGGAGCCAAGAGAGGACGAAGGTAGGTGAGGAAGGAGAATCATGCTCACCCCCAGGTTCTCCAGCAGCAGCTGCATGATCTCATCACAGTAAGGCAAGATGTTTGACATCAGAGCTCTGCACAGGTCACACACCAGCCCGACCGCGGCAAGACACACCTGCAGGAGCACACAGCACAACACAGGCAGTGTCACCAAGCTGAAAACTTCTCACTCTGATGTCTTTAATCACTTCCTCTTTGGCTCTGAGTAATCTCAACTCGCCGATAAAATTCCACAATGTTTGTCAAATTTAAGACACTTTACTGATTTTTATTTGATAGTTTACTCAGCCTTGGAGCAGGTAAGGGTTCGCCATTTATGTCCACAAGGATTTTGAACAGTTATTTTTTATTGTAGTGATTGGCTGGCATGAAAACCTGCACAGCCTTGGGTCTCAGTGGCACATGATGAGATCTACAAAGCCGAAAACTATTTTCATCACAAAATATTAACATGTAAACAGAAAAAAATGAGCTTTAAAACTTTTGGATTTATGGATTTTAGATTTAGTATTTTAGATTTAAATTTAGATTTAAGTTAGATTTAAGGCTTTTGACGACTCTCAATGCCACTCTGTACAAGAGATCTAGGAGCTAGAGAAGTGAGCTGTCTGAAACAGACAGCTGCTTCACTCTGACTCCACAGCATCCACACTGCAGGCAGAGGAAGACATCAGCTCATCTGGTGGCTTTTTAGAGCCAATGGAAACACAAATATGCATGATACAGACACTTTTCTCCAATGGCAAACAGCACCGACTATTATGTTTCAAAACAAAAGTAACTAACAAGGATTTATGAGTAAAAGTTTTAACAGCTGCATTAGCCTATCTGTGACCCAGCTGAGCTTTATATCAGAAGCTCCAGCAGAGATGAAAGCCAGTTATTTACTGGAGCATTTAATTTGGTGGCAGTTAAACACTGAGGAGAAAAAAGCTTCATTTCAGCTCAAATGGGATCTACTGAAGGATGCATCCTGGAAATAGTGATTGATAGATAGATAGATAGATAGATAGATAGATAGATAGATACTTTATTCATATACTAAATTCACATTTTTTTCAGCAGTATCCACAGATTACAGATTAAGTAAATAAAAAAAATAGAAATAAAGAATAAGATCTAAGTATAACAGAATAAGATCTGAGTACAACAGAATAACCTAAGTACAACCCAGTGTGCAAAAAGCAATGTGCAACAAAAAAAAACAGAAAAAAACGTGTGCATGGGTGTATATAAAATGTGCATAGAGGTAGGTCAATGTGCAAATTTAGAAGAAATATACAGTATACACATGATAAATAGCAGTAAGCAATATAAACACTATAAACAAGGATTATAAAAAGATAGGAATACGAACAATTTCAACAGAAGTATTAACAGTGATGACGAGGATGGCTTGTTGCTCTAGATGCTGGCTGTTGGGCTGATGGAGGGAAGCTTGGGGAGAGTGAGTGTGTCTGTGACCTACCTGATATTCAGCATAGTTCTTGAGGCCAATACCCAAGAAAGGCTTGAAGGCATCCATGTATTTCTGGAAGTCACTGCCCAGCACTGAGAAGAAGAATATAATTATTGGTTTGTTCATGTCCTGATCCAGCTACTGAACAGCAAATCTTACAAAACATTTCCTAAGGGATCATCACAGCAGGTGTTCTGGCCTTTTTGGTTCAGCACCATCAATGCCCAAGTGGTTAAGCATCAGCTACCCTCTGTTGCTGTATATCTTAACATTACTCTTTACAACAAGTCTTTACAACAAGTATTACAATGTGTTATGGCAGTGCTCCATTACATAAACTGTGCAGTCTTGTGTGTACTGATGCATTTTTTCCTATGCTTTTAAAGATTTTGGGGGAATCCAAAACTTTTCAAAGCTGGAGGTTTCACAATTACGTTCCATGTTTTCAAGATAAGCATGGTATGTTGGAGAGAGATAGTGTGAGGGTGTGTGTGTGTGTTTGAGTGTGTACCTTCCACCAGCGTAGACACAGCCATGAGTGCGTCCTCCTGCACGCCTCCAGAGCCGGCGGTGCTCTGGAACATTCTGAGCAGGGAGGCCATCACCACATCAGAAATCTGCAGGGCATCCTGGTGCTGCACCTTACGCAGCACATTCTGCAGCACAAACAGTTACAACAAGTTACCTACGGCGTCCGCTGAGCACTTATTTTTAGCCAGCGGCACTCAACAGATGAGATGTGGGAAGTACTGGTCATGGCTACTGTTGCCAGGCGACTACTGAAAATCTGTTTCAAGTGCAGATTTAAAGTGCAAATATTTTTAAATTCTAGGGGTTCCACTGACAGCATAGTGTTCATTTTTGGGTAGCTCACTAATAAATCAGCAACCTCCCGAATAAGAACAACTTCAGGTACCAAGCTGGCATTTAAGCCTGACAAAGACAGATAACATTTTGGATCTATTTCATCACAACACACACACAAAATCATAAGCCCCTTTCACACATGCACTGAACTCCACAACCTATACTGACGTTAGCCAGAGGACATGAGCCACACTTTGCACTGGCACATTTTGGTAAAGTTGGTAATATACTCAGATTTGAACTAACCAGATCAATAACTTTTTTTCTAAACACAAATGTTGCCTCTTTTCTAATGTAGTTACACAACAAGCTACAACCTGGATAATTGGTGTCTATGTAGAGTTGGCTATAAGTGACCTTCTAGAAAGTGTAATATTGATAGATACCACAAAAATATTCAATAACTTCACACATACAGTACAGTGTGCCCAAAAATCCCAGGGGCCACCCTTTGCCTAAACCATACAGAGCACTTCCTGTGGGTGTGAACACATCTGACAGGGACAAGCTCCAGCTCCGTGCCACATGTGTGAAAGGGCAACTCCACCTGGAGCCCGGAGCTGATTCTTTGAGTTCATGTGTGAAAATGGATAGATAGTGTGAAACCAGGCAGCAGGTGTGTGTCCTCACCTGTAGGGTGGCACACAGTAGAGACTGCAGGTCGTTGAACTGGATTCTGTCTGAGGTACTCTGGATGTGAGACTGAGGACAGACAGGAAGTGACATCATTACATAGGAAATACAACAGCAGCAAAAAGGTGAACTGACAGCTTCCATTTGTGAAACTGTGTTTGTTAATATGCTCATTTCTTTTAATTCAGAATGCAACTGTAAACTGTGATTCCATTGGGTGGGACATTTGAGCAAAAGCCTAGAGGGCTGCACGGCTACAGCTTAAATGATTCACCTTTTAGTATTCAGTATTGCTAGATACTGACATCACCGTAAATTAATCACAATTAGCAGCTTGAATGAGCTGAAGGGAGAATGCTCCTCTACTGTTTTTGTGTCCTATGTCAAAATCTTTAACTACTCCAGACTTTAAGAGAATAATAAATACTGGCAACAGACCAACATTTTATTTTTACTTGTAAAGCAAACTGGAGAAAAAAAAAATCACTTAATTTGTGGCCCTGTTAATCCTAGCATTCTGACACCTCGTCTTGCAATTTTTGATCTTCAGAAAGTGCACATCACTTCCATCCTCTACTCCTCTCATCCCTGTACCCTGTCCGTACTCTACTACTCTCCAGGCCTCTCGTACCGCTCTGTACATTTGACTTGGTATAAATGTTCCAGAACTTAAGTGGCTTTCTGAGCAGCAGGACACCCGCCCTCTTCTCTTCCAGCTCAATTATCCTGCTCCTTCTCTTCTTTCAGTTCTTCATCTTTGGTTCTGTGTCACTATCCATCCAGCCCGCCCTCTGTCTTACCTCCATCTGTAAGACCTGCTGCAGTCGCTCCATAATGACCAGGGTGGTTTTCTGTACGGCAGGGTAGCAGTCCTTGGCGCTGTTCTTCACAATCTCCATCAGAGCCTCGTAGGCGGCGGAGCGCAGGTTGTTCTGGTGGCCATCGGGCCTGCAGAGGACACACAGCAAGTGTTAGACCACACACAGCTACAACAATATAGTCATCAGTATCACACTGGTTTTTGAGGTTCACAGTGATTTGAAAGAGTCAAGATTTGTCCAAACATTTAAAACTGTTCATCACATAAGAACAGAGAAGTTCTGGCACCCACAAAAATGACTAATTCTATTTAGAAAAAAAAAAAATCAAACTTGCAAATGTTAGACAAAAAAGTACTGTGCTCATGGTTATTTATCTCCCATCATCACAGTATACAGCATCAAAGGACTTGCCTGGCCCAGTTTAAAGTAGATGTTTATGGGGTGCCAAAACATCTGCATTGAAAATAGATGAACTTCCTTGTTTTTACAAAGTTTATCTAATATACGTGAAATATGAAATGGCTCTTTATCAGTGAAATTAATGGACGACCCATTCACTGCAACAGCCAGTCTTATTTGTGACTTCATTTGCTTTTCTAAATGCAGCCACTCATCACACATTGAGGTTTTTTTTTTTTTTTTTTTGGTGACAGGCTGTTTGACATTCAGGCTCACTCAAAAGCCAATCACAGCAACCTAAATCAACAGTTACTAGGGTAAACCCAAAGGGGAGCATTTGTAATATGAATCACAATCATATTTATTTATTTATTTATACAAAATAATGAATAAAACAATGTTTTACTTAGCTGTAATTATTGATAAGTGGCCCCCACCCTTCCTTTGAATCATTCCTTACATGATTACTTTTTCAAGTCTTCCAGTGGTAACTAATGATTTTGATACTTTGCTATGCTGCTCAGTTAGTGGTCACAGTTTCCGTTCCATCTCACTAAACAAGTTTTCTTACTGTCCTCTGCAACAAGGAAGTCCCTACAACAGGAAACAGTCATTCACACTCCACTGTGTGTGTTTGTGCAAGAGAGTGTATGTGAGTTATCTGTGGCAGCTGAAAAAAAAAAATTGTACTTCAGCACACCTGCCTCCTGTGCAGAGGTCGCGTTAACCGAATATTTTCCGTCATTGACGGGTTTTTTTAAACGGTGACGGAAAAATCTGAACGCCATCTGTCATTTTGACAGATTGCAATTCACATGCCTGACCACTTGGTGGCGATGACAGAGCTGATAGCAGTCCGGTGCCGTGCCAGTTCTCCGGCTTACCGGTGTGACTGCGAAAAAAAAATCTGGGTTCGCCCAGCGTTATCTAACAGACATATCTCTGGATCCAATAGAAGTGCAGCTTTCTTTCTCAACCACACTAACAATAGGCCTCCTAGCCAATCAGAAGTAGGGCGGGGGCGGGACTTGGGTGTTGACAATGAGGCGCTCCATGTACCGTCCAAAGTGAGCCTCGTCAGCCTTCAGTGACGAATTGCAGCCCACAGGATAGACCGCAGGTTCATGAAGCCCGGGGAAGACAGCAAGAATGTCTCTTAAACCGATGATGTCGGCGCCGACAGGATTCGGCATGCGTACTTTACATATCAATATCTCCTAGACCGTTTATGACATACAGAAACTTAAAAAAAGTCTGAAACCGGAGAAACGGAGCTTTGCGCCTATATACAGTGCCATTACGGTAACTCCTTAGGACTACTGACACTTCGACCGTCCAATCACAGAAGAGTCCCCGGTGTGTCACGTTTGTAATATGAACTTCTCAGTACCGTAACTCCTGAACCAATGGTGCGACCGAAAAAAAATGAGACGGTTTCTGAGAGCAGAGAACCGGAGCTTTCCGATGGTGTGCGAAATCACTCAGTCATTGCACAATTCTGACAATTCTACAACCATAAAAAGCAAAATAAATCAAGGCGGATTTAGTTTAATTGCAGGGTTAATAAGAATAAATGGCAATGGGCTTGGAATGGCAATAGATAGTTACAAGATAGTTAATATTTCAAATAATGTATATAAATGATGAAATTTGCCGCATTCAAAACGTCGCGGCAGTTGAGTGGCAGAAGTTTCTTTAAAAAGATATGGTTTGGATTTTCTGTTCAGCTAACTTTGGACTGAATATTAATTAAAAATGAATGAAAATGAAATACTATTGAATATGTCCTTATCATTTAAAAAATTAAAGTGACTGGTAAAAATAGATTATGACGGGATTTTTATGACCCTGTCAGTCAAAATGACAGACAACGAAAAAGTGTAGCGCGACCTCTGCTCCTGTGTCTTACATTTTTTCTTTAGCCAAAAGTCACTAATGGTCTTTGTGAAGAGGGGAACAGAAACTGCAAACTGCGTATGATCGCTTATTCTGCTGACAGCTCCAATATCAAAAATGATCTAACAGTTCTCAAATGTGTTGCACCTATACAGTATTCAAATACTTTTTGAATACTGTATAGGTGCAACACGGTAGCAGAGTTTAGGCTTTCAAAGCTTGCCAAGTGACTCCTCACGAACAACTTTTACATGTGTGTGAGAGAGACTAAGATGGCTGTGTGTGCACTCAACCTGTCTGTGGTCTCCAGGAGTTTCTGGACAATAATTTCGAAGGAAGAGGAAAGGCAGTAAGTGCTCGGCTCCTCCTGGTCCTCAGCAGCGTCCGTGGCCTCGTAGGCCGCCTCGGCCAGGCTGGAGAAAGCCTGAGAGGAGAAACACAGGAGGGGGGAGAGAGGAGTGAGAGGCAGTGAGAGCTGGCGTCTAGTCTCCTGGTCCTGTGTCTGATGAAGCTCGCGAAGTGAAGATGCTGCTCTGGTCTCCACTGGGACTCAATCAGAATTTTATTGACAATCTATAGTTTCAACTGATCAGTTAATCATTTTGTTTTAAAGTGTAAAAAAATAAGAACATGTAGTATTCATTTTATAGTAAGAAAGAGAAAAACAAGTAAACCTTGTAATTTGTAAACAAAAATGACTAAAATGATTATCAAAATTACATTTTAACCATCTGTCAATCAACTTATTTGATCATTAGTCTTGATCTATTACGCTAGATGCTGAAGCACCACAACATGCCTATAAATTTTACTTAATAAAATCTTTAACTTCTCCATGACATTATAGGGGAAAAAAATGATCAGTTATGTTAAAATGCTATTTTTTGATGATTTGAGTTATTTGCTATTACTGCAGTAACAGAGCCAATGGAATGTTTGATATTTAGGTCATTACTCCTGCAAACAATCTCTAAGCAGCCAAGTTTTCCAATAAACTTGCCAAATTTAAATATTTATTTATTTATTTATTTATTTTTTACACGCTTGTGCATCCTTTCCTCCGAGTGTCACTAATTCCTTTTCACTTGTGTGTGTGTGCAGAAAATACAATTTTAAAAAACCCGTGGCCCGTATTTAATCTGATTCCCTCTCAAACATGCAATATGTAAAAACTGGCCAGAATCTTAACATTCAAAAATTAGCCAAAATCACCAACAGAATGTGAAGTAATAACATTTCTGACATTGTGTCCACGATGTCTGTGTATGCGTTACAGAGATATCTACTACAGTTAGCATGCTACACAGCCAGCTATACCCCATCTATTACCACTTTGTACCTCAGGGAGGATCAGTGTGAGTTACTGTAGCCTCCCATCTGACCTCAGTCTAACATGAGAGGGAGAAGTAGCGCTGCCCCCAGGTTAGGTGAAAAATGGCATAAATACATAGCAAGACGTAGTAAACATGCAACAATGGCTGAAGCTCTTGGCAACATTAGATCATTGATCACTCCAGATCAATGGATCATTACACAGAACAAGTATTATTACAAACTATTTACAAATTTCCATACCCTGTATGCAATGTGATTGTGGGAAATAAGGCTGGGCTATATGGACAAAATCCAATAACCCACTGTGCTCTCTGGTGAAATGTTGCTCCCTATTGTTTTGGATCAGGTGACTGAATCTTATCTATTGCTCTTTTAAAACAAACAGACCGTCACTTTCACTTACATGTGCCCTTACTCACTAAAGCTGATAGAATGGAACAGATTCATAATTTTGGTTCTTTAAAACACTACAATGTGAATAACTGAAAAAAGTAAATATATAATAAATAAAATAAATGAATATAATAGATGAATAAAAGAAGTTGCCGTTTCCAACTTGCAGTCAGCCTCTGTACAGGTGTTTGTAATTTAGCTTACCCAGCAGACATTGGAGGCGACCCTGGGCTCGGCCCCCAGCCCCTCGATCAGACACTGCAGCAGTGGAGACAGGTAAACTGCATTTATTGCGGCCTCGGGCAGCAGCTCACAGATCCTCCCCACCGTCCAGGCCGTGGTGTCCCTCACCACCACACTGGGGTCCTTCATCAGCTCAATAAGGGTGGGCATCGCCTGGATGGAGATTTCAGACGTTTAGGTAACAGTCTCGTCCAGAACATCTTCTGAATTCAACAGCAAAATAAGCTTTAGAGCCCAACACCACCAACACTATGAGCAGGAGCATGGAGGAACGCTGTAGCACCCTGGCTGAAGCAATGACAGGTTTACTTTACCAATAAACTGATTATTTTTCAAGGTTAAAGTGTTAAGAGCCATGGGAAAATGGTCGAAAGGGTTTTTGATATGGTGGCAGAGCTCCTGCGATTTGGATACTGCCCTTTGCCATATTATGATTTCAACAGTGTTTCAAGTAATTGAGCTTTAGGATCAGTGCTGCCAGCTTCCAGTTACAGGACAGTCTTCCTGACCATTAGGACACCAAACTGCTTTATCTGTAAATTATCTAGGTTAGCTAGGGGGTTGCATTGTGACCCAGTTGCTTATGTGACACAGACTTGTCTATGTAATTTATTAACTACAGTTAGCAGGCTAATGACCTGATTACTCCTGTGAAGAAGGGTGAGACCTTGTTGAGTTTGAGTCCGCTACAGTGAAGTTAAGACTCAGCAACTCAAAACAATTCAATTCAAAATTCCCACTTTTTTTTTTAAAAAAAAAGGCACAGCTCACTTTGTGTGGTATCATAATGCAATGTGTTAACTAAGTTGTATCAATGATTTTTGCAACACAGGGCTTGTGTTGGCAGAGTTTAAATCATTCCTGGAAAGTCTCCAGTGAGCTCTATCTACAAATTTGGTGAGTTAACCAGTGGGTTATTCCCACAGTGGACTGATCACCAGTATGATGAAGGTGTGTCTGTCAAACTAGTACGGTCAGATCAACAGGGAAGAAACCCACTTGCACTTTAGTGAATGTTAATTAATTAGAAATAGTTTTACATTTCAATACTAGGTGGAATTACATATTTAATTTTGTAAGTGGAACCATGAAAATAAAAGGAACAGACAAGACAGCCAATCTTGACTGAACTGAATTCTCACCAGAAAAAGTAACCAACACTGAAGAACTCAACTGAAACAAAGGCTTGAGATGCTGTATTGTATGCACAGCTCTTTTGATGGCCTTAAACTTTCTGGAGATAGCTCAAGATGTCTGAAGACTTTATTCCCTCAACCTGCAGACATTCTGTGATTCTGTGTGACAGAGCCACACCCAACCCACCCAACTAGTGCCCCAGCTCACCTGTATGACAAGGGGTTTGAGCTGGTTGAGTTCGGGCCCCTCCAGGATGGAGCCGAAGGCCATGACCGAGGCATCCCGGTAGCGCCAGTCGGGGTGTTTGATGTGCTCTTTGATGAAGGGCAGGACGTGCGGGACGACGTCATCCTCGCAGCAGGTCGCCAGCAGCATCAGACACACGCCGGCCGCCTTGCATGGGTTCCAGTCATCGTCATCGTCATTTTCATCCTGAAAGAAGGTGGAGCAAAGTGAAGGAGCTGGCTGGACCCCACCCCTGCTGAGAAAGTGACTCTGACTGTGTGGTTTTAACTGCATGTGACTTCCTCTATATTCATTTAGCAGTCTTTCATCATCACAGAAAGGAACTGCCTCCACTGCATGAAAAAAAAAATGTGAATTTAAATTAACATGTAACCTTAGTCTTATTGCCAAATCCCAGTTCAGGAGAGGTACCAAGTCCTTCATAAACAGTAAAAGATCTATAAATAACACCACAGTGAGCAAAATAAAGAATGAATTAAAAGGTGTTTCAGAAGAAATAAAAGACAAAAAACACCAGAAATCTGTAAGTCACAGTAAACTGACTGTATCAGGGAAAAAAACAGGTAAAGATAATCAACTGATGAGGGCAAGAGAGGCTGAGAGGACGACAGTAACAGAAAAATAATGAGTAAAGTCAGAGTGTTCGGTTTGCTGTCTCACCTGTTTGGTGAGGGTCTGGGTAAGGATGGGAACCAGGTACTGCAAGGCTCCTTTGGCGTAGAATTTACTGGTATGCTCCGGGGGGCGCCCCTGCTCCGAGGCCTGCCATTGGACGAGGGCAGAAAGGAACGGACCAAAAGCACAATCAGTGGGGTGTTTTAAACCAAACTGTGATAAGCTTAATGGGGAGGAAAAAAGGTGTTGTCAGCACTTCTGATAAAGGCTGCCGAGTCCAAACGTGTTCACCGACAGCGCTGAATGAAGCTTGTTCTCCAAACATGCTCAGTGTTTAAGAAATGAAGCCTCACGCACCTCGGAGGCTTCAATGGCAAGGTCCATCTCCTCATCACAGACGTTGGACCAGAACTCGATGCCCTGCAAGGCCACCTCATCTATGTCACTCTTCATTGCCTCTATAGTGATCTGGAGAGAGGTAGAGGAAGACGAGAGAAAGAGAGAAGAGGAGAGAAAGGGAAGAAGAGACAAGGTGAGAGGTAGACACAAAAATGGAAGCAAAAAAAAAAAAAAAAAAAAAAGGGCAAAGAAATTAGGTTTTGGAGTCAAGGAGGGAGAAAAGACAACCAGGAGAAATGTTGAGTACAATTCAAGATGACACCATGACATTTAAAGAACAATGTCAGGGTCACAATTTGTGAAATACAGGTTCAAATATTAGCATTTAGAGTCCAAAGTCTTTCTTTGACAAGCCATAACTCATTTCAGACTTCTACATTTGGGATAATTGGGAGAACAAAAACATTATGAACAGGTCTGTGACAAACTCAATATTTGGCTATATGTGCTGAATCTAGTTTCCCTGGCTCAAGACCCCTACAGGTTTTTAGATATGCCTAAAGGGACCTTGATGCAATCCGTGTGCCTTACCGCGAACAGAGCAGGGCCCATGTAGGTCTCCATGTACTGGTAGTACAGAGACATGATCTTCACCAGGTTCTGTAAGGCCGCCACACGCACCTGCAGCGCATCAGTGAAGACAGAGTTACAACAGAATAAGACCGAAAAAGAGCACAAGATATTTGGCAAGATCCAAACACTGTAAATCATGTGAGTAACTGCAGCTGAGCTACCTTATCAGTCTGTTATGTTTACACGGACACTAGAAATTAACTAATTTGGTAATTTTACATACCCCTAGATTATGTCACGTGTGATTTACTCTGGCATGTGTACAGTTAAATCTGATGGGTTTTGGTGTTTTCATTCTGTATGCACCAAAACATCATGCGTCTGTTTGAACCAGAAGGATAAACACAAACAGGAACATGGCAAGTGGTAAAGGCCCATTCTAGAGGGAACAGGATACTGCTTTTATGTTAAGTCAATTCAAGGATCTTAATATCGTTAAGTATGAATATGAGTGAAAAAAGTAATCACTTCCTCGCCTGACATTTCATCTCCTAAAACAACTATCCAATGAGTCATGTCAATTCAGATGTTAATGTAATCCTATTAATTCAGATCATGTAAGCAGCTTAATCAAACTAGTGCCTTAATGATCACATAATTTGAGTGCATGTTGATCTAAAGACAACTAGCCATATTTTCAGGTAGTTACAACGCAAACCCATTACCAGGGAGAGGGTGCTTTCTTTTACGTTCCTGTTTTGTGTTTCGTCAGACACAAAACCTATCAGTAACCACTGTATTAAAGCTATAACTCTCTACAGACTGTTCTTTCTTTGAAAATGGGCCCTTAAGTCACCGTGAAAAAAGTCCTCTATAGTTTTGCTGTTGTAATCAGGACTGACTTCTGACCAAGACTCTGGATCTGAATACAGTATTTAACACTCAGAGAATCAGTGCTACTCACTCTGGTGTCAGGACACTGTGTAGCTTCACACACCACCTGCATGATGAAGTGTCTTTCCGTCTAAAACACACACACACACAAACACATACAGAGGCACAAAATTTAAACAATTATACAATTATGAGAGTAACTTTGGGTAAGAAAATACTGCTACTGCATGATGAATTTCAAGTAATTATTTGCTTTAAGTAGATAAATAGCTTACTGAAATACAAGTTAGCTATGGTCTCTGCTTCCTGGACAGAAAAGAGTAAGAAAATACAGCGAGAACAAAGGAGAAATCTAATTCAAGAGCTCAAAGTTAATTGTGGTGATCTCCACTTCCCTTCTGTTCAGCAGAACAAGAGACAGGATACTCACCTCCTTGTCAAAGTTGGCTTTGGTGAACTCCAGCGAGTTGAGCAGGGCATTGGTGGCGGCCAGTTTGACGTTGTTGCTGGGCTCCTCCTTCCTCATGCCCTGGATGATTGCCGTCAGGATCTGGTTGGCGTTGTCCTGCAGCTGCTCTGGGTCCTGGCAACACAGCAGGGGGTTCAGACAGGTGCGTAGGAGTGTGTCACTACACAACAGCTGACTCATACTACCCCAGATGTCAGCTTCATTTGCACAATAACAGCATCAAAAAGCAGTGAACTAAATTAATGTTTAAGTCTTGACAAAACCAGTGCAGCAATGGGATGAGGCTCACTGGTCTTACAGTCTTCAGTCTCTGACAGTAATCTACAGTCTCCCAATATTTCTCAAGTGTTATGTCCTCCATGATTCAATTCAGATTCAAGATTCAAGGTTTATTCGTCACATGCATGAATGTACAGGTACAGCAGCAGTGAAATGTAATTGCAACAACTCCGGCACTGTGCAAGTAAAAAATAAAAATAAAAATAAAAATAATAATAATAACGGTAATAATAATAAAAAATAAAAGAAAATAAGAGAAATAAAGATAAAATAGAAAGGATATATGACATTCCTATATACAATGAACGACTATATACAATCTGCAACAATATACAAAAGGTACAAAAAGTACAAAAAGTACAAATAAGTAGAGGGTAAGTACAAATGAGTAGAAGAACTGAGTTGCAAAACCCTGAAGAACAACACATTCCGCCGGAGTTTCAGGGTTAGTGTGAACCGTGAGACCAAGTGACAATTATGTCATTTTTTAAAATCCTAGTTCTTGGCAGAGCTCCCAGCCAGCATTACATCTGCCAATCATTCCTAAACAGGGCAAGAACATTCAACTAGTCAGTCAACAGCTAACAGATGACTAGACTTTTTGATCTTATTTGTACCCCACAACCAATTAGATTATGGTAACCACACACTATAGAGCACCAAGATCAACCAATTACATCTTGGAATTTGACTCAAACCATCACTTTCATGGCATGATATGCCGTAATTTACTAACCTTTTTTTGTGATAACAAAATTACCACCAGTTTCATGATAAGGTGGTGGAAAGCTGTCTTAAATTTGCCCTATTAAAGTTTCATCTTTTATTTAAAATGTCATCGTGCAGAAAATGGAAACTAGACCAGGACTGCAAGACCGAAATAAACCAAGAAACTGACCAGATGGATGTTCTAAATTTTTGTGTCCTTTCTTAATTTAAGAAGAAACTCAGAATAAACTTGTCAATCTATCCACAGTAGAGATTTCACAGAATAGCTAACTACTCAACTAGCAAACCTACTAGTCAATACAGTGTCAATTCATTACTGCGCAAGGCAAAAAATATTTGTCTCAACTTTCACTATTTGTGTCAAACTACTAAACTTGTAAACTTCATGAAATCTGTGGACATTGGTGTTTATGGCCTTTGTTCACAATTGAAAACCAAATGCACACAGTGGGCTATTTTGAGCTTTTCAGGTAACCAAGGAGCACAAGGTGGACATTTCCTTACTGTCCAGCACTGCCTTGAACATCACACTCAAAGCCTGATTTTCCGCCTGACTACGACTGAAATTCAGCAGTCTTTAATGCCCTCATCAACATCACTTCCTAATTCAAATTAAGACCGTTCTAGAGACTGACCAGCAGGCCACGTGCTGGGACAATCAACTGACTGTTCAAAAAAATGACTTTACACTAATGTTCAACTGATATTGGTTTTACAACGGCTGATGATAATATATAGAGCGCAGGGCAGGCGACAGCTAATATGCCAATATCATGTTTTTTGTTGTCTTTTTTTTTTTTTTTTTTACAATAACAGACAAAAAATTGCTGAACTTAAATGAACATTTAACACTAACGTTACTGTCTGCTGAAAAAATATGAATGAAAATCTAACCTGGTTACTCAGTTGACTACTATTTTACAAATCCCCAGCTCTTCATATTGTCAGTTTTCCTGTCACGTCTCTCTGACTTACTATGTCCTGGCAGATGTAGCCAATGGCCTCCAGAGTGGATTCCTTCATGTGTTCGGTGCTGGAGGGATCTGTGACATTGGCCACCAGCTGGGGGATCAGCTCAGGCCACTGGCTGACTGGGATCTCTGCGCAGGCGATCCCGGCGACGCACTGGGATGCAGAGCTGGGCCGATACGTCTCTGTACCAAGTGTCTGTAGAACCTGTGGAGGCAGCGAGGGCGAGTCAGTAACACAGACACAGAGCGAAATTTAGCATCATAAACCACTTCACTGACACATTTGTGTCTAGAGCTCCTATTATAGCAGCTAGTTGTGATTTGCTTCTGTAATGGGAAAATGAGACGTATGAACGTTTTAAAATTTTGATGACAATTAATTTTCTGTCATTGTGTCAACGTTGAAGGGTGAATGACACGTTAAAAAAATCAGTGATTAATTTTACAGATATTGCGCCTGCAATATGATTAACATAGGAATTATAATTTTTACATTCAATTTTGAATTTTCACTTAAAATTTTGAAAAAATATCGACATAACCTTTTCTGGAATCCATACCAAACAAACCTGTTTTCTTACAGACTACAATTTGTGGGTCAGGGCATAAGCACGCCCACTGTATGCATACTGAACTCTGGTGATCTGGTGTATCTATGTTGTATATATGTCCATATGTGGTCTGCCCCGCCCCATTTCCTTACGAAGGTCTTGATCTCGCGCCGAGCATTGGCATCGATGGCCAGCCATCTCTGCTGGTACTGCGTCTTGACGTCGGGGTCTTTTGAGGTCAGCGAGTTCTTCACCTGCAGGCCAGCCGCCACGCGCGCCACCTGGGTGTTCCCAGGGTTGGCCAAAACCTTGGACAGCTCCACCAGGAACGTCGGCTAGCAGGACAAGAGAGAGGAGCAATGAGGAGGAGAGGGAGATGACAGAATGAAGGGGAAGAAAGATGAAGGAAGAACAGAAAGGGGGATATCAACAGGGTAAACACTGCCACCCATTTTCGGGCCTCGAGAAAAATAAATCTGAAGAACAAACAAACTACAGTAGCAAATGTTTCAGAGGAGTAGACAACTCTGAAGACAATATGTTTATTTCAAGATCTGAAAAAGGGTTAGGGTCCGTAATTGTCAATCCATAGAAACGTTGCTTTGAGTCCAATAACTCCTTAATGTCATGAAACTTTTTTAACTTCCTCTTTTGATGGCTATTATCAACTTAAACAGTGGCAGATCAGCCAATAAAGATATTTGGGGATGAAAAATATATTTCATTGACTTCCTAACTACCGCAGCTGCTTTATACTACACAAATATGATTGTGGGCATGGATCTGAAATAATGGCAGTGGACTATGCATTGATGACAAGGAGAAACACAAACGCTGCCACTGATGTGGCTATATGGCATACTTGTAGGTGAACTAGTTGTGGATTACGAGGCTGTGTTTGAACATTGTTGTTAATCCCTTTTACTTCTGATGAGACAATGTAATTTCAATGCCCAGTCAACATGTTCTAAGTGAGGCTTACAAGTTTAAGCTTAAATGACCCTGAACTGGACTCCGTGTTATAACACTGCAGTAAGTCTCACAGCAGAATTACACAATGTTCTCTCCCTGAAGAAAAAAAAACCAAACTGCCAATCATGATACTACCTTTAGATTTAATAGATTTCTCACAGCAGCTACATTTACACCATGCTATTTGGAAACAGTGAAAGGTGGCCTACGTATGGCTATGTTCAGTGGAGCAACCACTACTACCCTACATGACAATGCAGATCACAGTAGTGCAAAATTCAGCTATCTTAGAAATGAAAGGAAGTAAGAAATGATAGACACTTCTGTATGACTATACACATCCTCCCCTGCATCTCCAGCTCAGTTCTCCTAGTCAAAAAAGCTTTAGCTACCCACCCACATTGTTTTTTAGACCATCTATAAGGAAATGTGAAAATATAAACCTTTAACAAAGCAGTGAAAAATCCTTTGCCTCTTTCTCTGTATAAATAAGCCTTGTGATTGAGCTGCAGCTGCTCTGTATTCCATCTGAAGCCTGCTGTCTGCCGTTTAAAAAAAAAAAAAAAATCCACCCTCAGATACTGCTGCACTGTTATAAAACATGAGATATAAGGTGCATTTGACAAGTCACTGTCTTAAGTGTTGCAATTCACCTTTTTGATGTACTCTTTACCTCAACTTGACTTGACTTCAGTTAATAATTTCCTACATATCCCAGAATGCCTTTCAACACCACCCAAAGAATGGGCGAGAGCTTCATCTATTTAGTTGTGGGTTGGACATAACCAGTGTCAAGTTAGCTTGATATTGAATATTGATTATTCGGTGGGGGAAATACTGTCAAATATTTAAAGTAGTGGTTGCAAAACCAAACTAGTGGTTTTTTTCTTGTTCGCTCTACTGACTATTTAAAGTCAAAGGAAAATTGACATCATGATAACTTCTCTTTGATTTGGATGCGTCAGTAGAGAGCAATAGCGACAGCAGTTATTCAAGAAAAAGCAAGACATCTCCCACCCTCGTCACACAAAAACAGTCTGTCTTATTGCTGCATTGCATTCTGGTCTATTTGCTGCTGCTGTGGTAGAGAAATTGCCCTGTCCTCTGATTTCTCTCTGATGTATGATTGCTGAATGTCAGTGCAAAAAGGCGGCTCTATAAAGAAGGCCTCTTTGGCTGTTGGGGACTGACACCAAAACCTCACGTTTACTGTTGATGTTTTAATTGGCTTGGTTTAGGTGAAAATTTATATTAAATTGCACTGGAGATGCACTGAAAATACTGTGACATTACATCATCTACGTGAAATAAATATACCCCAAAAAAACATCAAAGTACATGGCTAATACGTCTTTAAAGGATAAAATGATTCAGAGCGTTTTTCTTTCTTTAAATTAATGATAACATCATCCAGTGATTCTAATCTGAAGATAAACTTTCTACATTGGTCAGATGAGGTAATTTATTTTCCTAGCATTTGGTAATAGATTAGAAGCACTTTCGTATGCTAGCACAAGGAGGACAAGCACAAGGTAGTAGGCATGCCTGAAATCAAGCTCACCTATCATGACTGCGCACCTCTTACGTCTGAATGAAACCTAAGATTTATTTTCCAATAAATAAACCAGCTATGTAATGCAGCCATAAGAAAAATATTTTAAACAGTGTTATATTGGAAACTGAATATTAATGTTTGCTGGAGACATGAACAGTCGATTATAGTTTACTTGTTTACTGGACAATCCGAGTTAACAGGTGCATCCCCACCTGTTACAACTAAAGCACTTGGTCCAAAAAAAAAAAAAAAAAAAAAAAAAAAAAAAATCTCCTCAAAACTCTTCCTGTCTAGCTCACCTCGCTTACTTCCTGGTGTCCTGTTATGCAGCATTCACTTACTCATTTTATCCATATGGCTCATCCATAACTACGTCAGTTACAAAAGGGATTATCCCAACAGATGCAGACAGCCATATGTTGTAGGTATGTGGCTTGAGGTAAAAATGCTCACCCTACCTATGGAGAACCTACAAACCACGTGTTTCTAGGTGCCTAAACAATACAGCTCTCTCATTATTTAGTAGCAGTGGGAAAAAATATTCACTTAAGTACTGTAATTCTTTTTTCCACAGTTGATCATTTTTTAATTCGTGAATTGATTTAAAGATGTTAGTATCACATAAAACTAGACGACCTAAGGAATCCATCGGTATCAAGCATGTTATGCTAGGCTGTCGGCAAGGGGACTTATTATTGCTCCAAATTTAGGCTAAATTGTGGCAAGGAAAAAACTGGCATGGCCATTTTTAAAGAGGTTCCTTGACCTCTGACCTCTAGATATCTGAATTAAAATGGATTCTATGGGCACCCTCAGGTCTCCCCTTTGCATGCTAATCCCACACAGTTTTGGGGGGAAAAAATCATGCAGTTTTTAGCATGCAGCACATGTGTTCTTTTGGCCTATTGTACAATAGTGTATTTGTGCAGACTGGGGCCTAAACAGTCTTGGAGTTACATAAATTGGGTTTGAATGAAAAGCTGTTATTCTTGTGGATTCAGTGAGCCACATTTGATTCACATGCGATGATGTTAGCCCCCACAGTAGCCACTTCATTGTAGTCTGACCATTTAAAAAAAAAAACAAAAAAAAAACTTGACGTCACTGTATAAAATGACCCATTATGACCTTAATGTTAATCACAGCTTCATGAAACTTTGCACTCACAAACTAGAGGATTATTTAAAAAATGCAAAAAATTGTAATATCAAATCATAATACATATCAAATTGGAGTAAAAGCATATAATTCCAGCCCTATTATTTATAAAAGTGTAAATTAGAATAACTTAATCATTTTCGAACATTTTCTGTAGACAATATTTCAGTGTGAAAACAGTGGAAACAGGAGGATGATGCAGCCCTTCCCAGACTTGATGGGTGTATCTGCCATGGAATGCTAACGCTAGCAGGCTTGTGCTGCCTACATTCACTCTCCAAGCTGCTGTCTGCCTCAGTGCGTGCGTGTATGTGTGTGTGTGCGTGTGTGTGTGGTGTGTAGGTGGTGTGTGGTGAGGAAGGGAGGGCCCATCGCAGAGGAAAAGCCGGGCGGGCTCCCACTAGCTAGCCAGCTGTCCTCTGCACTCTCATTCATCCCTTCTGCTTGCAGCAGCAAGTGGGGCGCCAGCCATGAATGTGACCGGCACGGACAGCTAGCCAACTTTCACTCCAAACACCAGTAATAACACGATACTAACCAGGTTCTCAATCGCCGCCTGCTCCAGAAACTTCTGTGCCGCCTCCAGTTCATTCCGATCTGAGGGGGGCGAGAGAGGGAGAGAGGGGTGAAATCGGGGTTATTCAATGTAACGTTAAGCTAGCTGGCAAGCTACCATACGAAGATATTTAAGAAGCTTCAAAGTGTACGCTAAGCATAAGCCCCAAACTGGGTAGCTAACGCTGCATGGTATACATCCACGTTAGTCCAATCTGGGACAGGAACATTAATACTTATTCGGCACAACTCCTGTTAGTTATCTCTACTAGTGTGAGGACTGGTGAATATTACCCAAGTTAACTTTAGTCGCATTACATCCAGTCCAGCTTCACCGCTGCAATATTCGTAAATGGTAGTCGATAGCTACAAAATACTGTTTCAGTGCCGACATGCCTCTTAGCCATGATGTGCAAGAACGACGCGTTTGGAGTTAGCATGCTAGCCGGCCAACACACTGCAAAGGGACCTCGCAAAGTAACGCGAACAAAGTTTACTGGAGTCATAAACTGGTTAAAATACCAGTAACGTCAACAGTGACATTATCACACAGAATGAGCAACTTGATGCACTTTATTTCCTCCTTCAATCACAACCCTCAAACTGCAACTGTTCAAAGTTAGCAGCCGACATTGCCGTGCGAGAAAAGGGCCGATTAATTTGCACATGAATGGCACTTCAGCAGGCTAACGAGCTAGCTAGCTCACTTGCAGCGTGGCTAACGCTCTAGCAAATGAGCTAAACAGGCATGGGCAGGGTCGCCGCTAAACGATGCTACCAAAATACGCCTGGCGGTGTCAAATGGCCCGAAAGGCTTTAAATGACAGCTTATGTAGCGGACACTTTGGCAGCTGGCATGTCAGTGAGTAATGATGCCGTCCAGTCAGCCACTTCCAACAAGGTAACGCGTGTTTAGCCAGAGTGCTAAGTCACTAGCGTTAGCAGGAAGCCGCATTTCTGCTGAGAAGGCCGTGGCTAGGCTAGCCAGGCTAGGCTAACCCGCCTAGTCTCTGCTAGCAAGGCATTTCCCTCCTCCCTCTTTCAAATCCAACTTTCACCAGTTCACCGGAGCTGCGAGCCGCAACACGAACCGTGTTCTTCATGTCCTGAAACGCTACTTTAAAGGAGGAAAACAAGTTGTGTGGTCGATGTTGCATATTCACCTGGAGAAACCGTTTTTTCGAGGATTGTGATGAGCTCCATTCCGTCCCCCGGCAGCCACACTCTCTCTTCGCTGAAGTCGTCGCTAAGCTAGCTAACGTTAGTTTCGGTTGCCGCGCACAACTCAAACCGGATTATATTTCCTTCAGTGTTCAACCGATGTCAACCGGAACGCGGATAAGTCAGCGAAAGCCAGGCAAGAGAGGCGTATGTTCCCAGGGGCTTGCTAGTTAGCCGGTTTGACGTTACTCTGAACGTGTGCTGTGTTTTAACGGCTGCGGGGCAAAATAACGTCTTGTAGCTTGAACGCCGCCTGTTCGCATCCTGTGTTGTCGGGAGGGAAAGGGCCGCGCTTGTCTCCCGCGGAAGGATATCACGCGCCGCTGCTATGGCCAGATGCCGCCTTCACGGCCCGTCGAGAGTGTCGTTTAACTTTGAGATGCAGCTCCGAGTCAACAAACCGGTCAACAGGGCCGGAAACTACGAATTTTGTAATCTGCGACACACCCAGCATGGTTATTATAGTTAACTACAGCTAGTCAAAACTAAATCCAGGTGTGGAAAAAGAATTTACTGAAAAAAAACACAAAAACTAACTGAAACGATGATGTGTACTTACATTACTAATTCAAATAAAATAAAAACTACACAGAAAAAGTCCCTAGTTTTAGTCTTTGTCAGTTTGGTGAAATGCCCCCCCACACAACCAGCATGAGTTTGCGTTGGTGCTGATGTTTATTGAGACTAGGATGTAGACATGACTGGGAGTCAACCTTCACAAAGTGCTGGCTTTGGACTGGAATACATATTCTGACGAACACCCCCATAATTCTAATATTGAAAACTAAACTAAAACTTTTTTTTTTTTTTTTTTTTTTTACTTAAAAGAAATAAACAATAAAAACTACGCAGAAAGGGGCAGATCCACTCTGGAAACGAAACTAAATTGAAAACAAAAAATAAAAACAAGATAAAAAAAAAAATCATTAAAAAGTAATGAAAAATACAAAACTATAATAATGTGACCGAGTCGACAAGACGTGACGTTCTGGGTGTGACTAGAGGAAATAATAGTGTTCTGTGACAAAAAAAAAAAAAGAAAAGAAAAAAAAGACAAAATTGTGGTTTACAACTTTTGGTTAATAAATGCCTGATACATATTATGTCAGTTTTATTTCTCATGTATCATGCCATTTGAGTTCTAAAGTAAAATAACAGACACCAAAAGCTACTATTATCGTCGAGTCTATTTTGATATTGCTATAAGTAAAAACTATTCCCAATTTACAACTCCGGAATTCAGAAGTAGTATCTTATTAGGAGCACCTGAAGGCAGCAAAACTCTCCTCCCCTCCCGTCCGTCCCGCGCGACCCCGTTTGCTTTACGCGCGTGCACGCCTCCGCTGAGGTCGGTCAGGTTTCAGAATCAGATTCAGAATCAGAATCAGAATCTGAATTAGAAATTATTTTATTGATTCCCAAGGGAAAATTGGAGATGCTCAAATTCTCAAGAGAAGAATTAAATTATAAAAAAATAGAAAAAGAAATATGAAATATAAAACATAAAATAAGTGCCTTACAAGTTTGTAAAAAAAAAAAAAAAAGTATGTGCATTATGTATAAATATGTGCGTTAACACTACTTGTGCATTAATCGTAGTTGTAAAACAAATATGTCCATTATATGCATTATGCCTAAATAAGTGCATTAATGTGAGAAAGTATTACAACAGTACAGCAGTTCAGTTTTGCTGGACAAAACTTTTAATTTTGAGAAAAGTGCTTGAAGCAGACAAACACCCCCTGTCCGCTCTTTTACATCTGTAGATGAGTAGGCCTATAACTCTTTCAAAACAGAATAAATTCCAGAGTAAATTTCAGAGTCCCAAATAAATATCAGTTTAAATATTAGACTATTTTACATGGCAGAGGAAAGCTAGCCTATAGGAATATTAAAGTGCTACAAGTAGGTCAGGGGTACTGAACATGTATGTATGTCTGCTTTTTTACTAAGAAAGCAGATGATGACTTAAGTTTTTTGTTGGAATCAGATAATTTTGTGTCAAATACGGTACTAAATTTTACACATAAGTTTGCATGTGTGTATACATATTATTAGACATTTTTACACAGCTCATTTTCTGTAAATTTTGGATAATATTAGTATTGGGACAACAAGAGAGCTCTACAGGTAGAGGCATTTAAAGTTTGGGGGAGGCTGATTGGGCTCTGGATGTTGATGATTATGGCTGTTGTACAGGGTTGGGGGAGATGGGATCCCTTCACGGGACACAAAATCTCCCCTGGCACCCCTGATTTGGAGGGTCTATATGGGTACAGGTGTGTGTGCACTCAGTGTTCGCTTTATCAGCTCCACCTGCACAGCTCTGCCATAAATTCTACCTTTTAACAAAGTTTATAATCCAGTCCAGTTTTTGTTGACATTGGGGAAAATGTGTAAATTTAATTCTGTGTTCATTATTGAGGTTGTAGTTTGCGTAGGTCTTGTACTGGACTACATTATATTGAGAGGTGTTTCCAATTTTTTGTCCTCCATATATATACAGAATGAGGAGGGACAGAATATTGGAAACAGCTGTCAGTAAAATGCAGTCCAGTCCAACAGCAGCACTAACTACGAGCTCAACGCCAATGTCTGTCGTCTGAAGTACCTGAGGCAACACTGAGGTAACATTAGGCATTATAAAAACACAGCAGTTTATGGATGAAAAACAAGAGATCATTTTAAACACAAATGTGTGCTAATGCGTGACGACAACCAAATCCTCTAAGGCCACAATAAACTCAATATTGGGCTATAGGAATATGGCAGGAATTCTTGTGAAATACTGAGTAGTTTTCAGCCTCTTGGCCTCCTGAAAAGATTGTTATTATTATTATTATTATTATTTAAGAACTACATTTTACATCACTATGGATATCTTTTTCATTTTCTTTATCCTGCCACCTGGATCAAGCCCCTGGTAAAGCTTTGGGATGCACTTTATATTCCTCTTACACGCCCATTTTCTTTCATTTTTTTTTTTTTTTTTAATGTATACATTTTTTTAAATCATGTTTTTGTGCGTTTTGTTCATCAAAGACTTGGTTGTGAAAAGTGCATCACAAATACAGCTGGTTTTTATGACGTTTCCTTATGACGGAGAAATGAGCAGACACACAGAGACATTGTAAAAACAACCCCATTGTCTTTATTTAGTTAGTCATTTTACAGTAGTCACTCATAAGTAGCTGCCTTGAGTTGGTCTTTTTGTGTCTCTTTTTTTCTCATTGTTCCAACTTCTTCCTCATTTTTTTGATCAACACAGCGGAAGAGTCCATGGACAAAGTATAAAAAAAAGAGCAAAAAAAAAAGGAAAACAAAAAGAAAGAAAGAAGCAGAACAAAATGCCCCTTTTCACAACAAAAACAGAAATTTTGGCAAAAAGAGATGGTGGTGATGATGGTGGTGGTGATGATGATGATGAAGGTCCAGTGCATTTTTTAAGGTGTAATACACATTGGTAAAGACACAAAAAGGAAGTCAAACTGTGGGTGGGCTTTACTAAGATAGACTGAGATATGGGACCGGATAATGCGGGTGAGATATGTTATGTCTTGGCGTCTGATTGGATAAGAGCTTTTTGGGATTCTAGGATTATCTTCCAATCAGACCAAAATCAGATCAATCACTTTGTGTCTACGGGAGAAGGTGGGCAATTTTAAACTTGATATGTGTCAACAACAAAAATAACGTGCTCGGCTCAGGGCATCGATCCCCCACAATCACAGTAAAAAAAAAAAAAAAAAAAAAAAAAAAAAAAAAATCACAAAAAAAAGGAAAAACAAAAGCAATATTTAAAAAAAAACAAAAAAAACTGACCCATTCAGACTGTAAGCACATAAAAAATATTGATCTGGTGTGTTTATGGCACAACGAGGCAATTTTCTGCCATACTGGGCATAAGCTTGGCTAGCATGTCCGTCGGTCCGTCAGCCTCCCCCGCACCCCGCACCCCCCCCGACATCACAGTTCATTTGATATGGCAGGGCCGAAAAGACAAGCAGCGCAACATCATGGCAATTTAACAACTAATACTTTTCATCTAACAGCCTACAGCGGGTCCAAACCCTCAGCTGGCTGACGCGGAGCGAGCTCAGCTGATGTGAGCCCCTGCTAAATGCCAGCCAGCACCGGCAGACGCCCCCCCACCCCCACCCTCACCCCCCCCAGTAAATCCTACGTTGACAAAATTGCAATTCATTTTTTTTTTCCATTATCACTGTAACTGGAGTTTAAATGATTAATTTGGCTGATGTATGATTTGTCCTGGTTTTGTACATTTGAGAGTATAGCAATACAATCTCAAAGAAACATTTTTTGATACCGATTCCCCTCCCCTCCCCCTCCCACCCCCCTCAGTGCCACTGCCTCACTACAGACAGTCAGTTCACGCTTCCCTACAACAACAGTTGCTTGGAGTAAATAATAATAATAAAGATAACAACAGTAATGATAATTAAAAAAAAAAAATACTAAATGATGTTAGACATCATCAGAGCTGGATCTGTGTGTGTGTGTGTGTGTGATCCTGCGTTTGCACTGCCAGGTCTGGTCAGATTTTTTTTTTTTTTGCTTGTTTGTTTTTTGTAGTTTCCCAGCATGTCAAAGAAAATCAGGGCGTCATTGAAGAAAGGTTCTGGCACTCGTTTTGTGTTAATGACCAAATGTGAACCAAAGTTGTGACTCACAAAAAAAATACATAATGCCAAAACTGGTGGGTAGCGCTGATTTCCCAGTTTTTTTTTTTTTTTTTTTTTTTTTTTTTTTAGCTTAATATACTTAATAAAAGGCATTGGTATTAATTTGATTGTTTTTGATCGAACCTTTCCTAATGATCGTACAATGGCATTCAAGGTGTGGTCAAAGGACTTTTTTCATAAGTGAGGCCCCTGAGCTTTTCATTGCAGTCGAAACAGTAAAAAAAAAAAAAAAAAAAAAAAAAAATGATTCCACAGAACAACTTAACATGACAGGATGTGATCACAACAATGCAAAAAAAAGGAAATAATGCTCATAAAGTAAAAAAGAAAAACAGTAATATATCCATTGAAATGGATGGGAGTGTAATGCAACCTTAAAAAAAAAAAAAAACAAAACAAAAAAACCTGATGAGGATGTGTTCTATTTCTGTGTAAAAATAAAATAAAATAATAATAAAAAAAAACAAAAACAGGAATGTCTCTGTTACAGAAGAAAACAAGCACAGATCTTGCTTCTTGTCTGCACAACGCGGTACTCCTGAGAAAAACACGATTAATTGCATCCCGAAAAACATGGCTGGAAACGTGATCTGATCGGAGCTGTGAGCGTGAAGGCAGGCGGGGACTGGAGAGGAGCGATGAGATACGAGAGGAGATACGGACAAAAAAAAAAAAAAAAAAAAAAAAAGAAAGAAAAGGGGGGAGGAGACAGATCTGCGAATGAGGCGAACATCGAAGACATTGAGGCTCAGGCACCAACACACCCGGAGCTGTTGGTCTGATGACACACACACACACACACACACACACCTCGGCCTGACACCAACCCAGAGTTCACCTTAACCAAAGCAAAGTGCTGTCTACACAAATACTGTCAACAACTCGTGTGAATTAGCTCGGAGAGACGCCGAACAGCGGCTCTCGGGTTAGTCAGAGGAACCGATTTCTAAAAAGGAGCAGGGCAGGAAGTCCACGTCCTGCGTCCTGCAGCCACAGTCGGGGGTAAAATCCACAGTTAACCTCTCCGTCTCACAATCGGACCCACTAAACCTGCAGTCTGGAGTGCAAAACAACCTCGGGATGATAGAGGTTTACCTAGAAGAGCTACTCAGAACAAGAGGTTTGCCAGGATTTAGCGACCGCAGGCTGTTAACGTCCAGCACCAGGACTGCTGTTGTACTGCGCCGAGAGTTTGGATATCTTCGAAGACGGTTGATTGGGGAAGATTAAAGTTATTCTCAGTAACCTGTTGCTGACAAGACGCAGACAATTTTACAGGCTGGGTCCTCTGGAATTTGCGATGAACATCGAGTTAAGCTTTTTTTCTTCCCCAAACTAGATAGATACTGTTTTGAGATTATAGCTCCTCACATGCAGTTCTGAAAATATCTTACTCAGAAATGTCCAATACTGTTTTTTTTTTTGTGTTTTGTTTTTTGTTTTTGGACAGCCGTGGTTACCGAAACTGTCCGGGAAAACCGAGATCATCTCGATCGCGTTTGCTTGAAATGGAGCTGCAACTGCACGCGCAAAAGTCGATCCATCATCCACGTATTTCTGGAGACGGTTTGGGTTTCCGCTGGCGGACATTCGGATCGTGCCTGTGACAACACAAAGCCTGACAGTAAACACTGCTGTTTGGGTCACGGAGAGCTGGAGGGACTGGAACCCGACTGCGTTCCTGGTCCAGAGCCCGCCGCACCCGACCACCGACAAAACGAGTTCCTCAGTTTTTCACGCTCCTGTGTGTTTGACCCAAAGCCGAACAAAGACAAACTTAACCAGGAAGAAGACTTGGGGGGGAAAAAAAGAAAAAAAAAAAATACCCAGAGCGAGTTTTGCGGTCACATTTCAAGTTGGCTGGCATGGGACAGAAAAAAATAAAATAAAAAAAGACAGAATGGCATGTTGAGATGAAGTGAGGATGAAAGAAATAAGAAGGAATGGCAGGCGATGAGGCTGGAGGAGAAGTGTGGCGGGGGGAAACGGGGGCTCGACCTCTTGATCTCTTCCCATTGGCTGAGCGCCGGAGGTTTGAACACTTCACTGCGGCTCCGCTTGAATTGCTTTTTCTCCCGTGGCTCCACACTGAGCTGACCCTTTAGTCGTATTGCCTGTATTTTATTGCAGACTGAAAGCTTCGTGGTCTGGTGGACGGATCCACCACTGGTGTTTCATCACCCCACTGTTTTACATCACACACACACACACACACTCGCACACATACGCACACTCCAGCCCAGCATGTGTGTGTGTTGGGGGGGGGGAGCGGTAGGGTACACACAGCTTCTAAAGTGGTGGGTAGGTACATTCATTATGCCTCCAGTTCGGACAGCTAGCGAGCTAAAGCAGTAGGGGTGTTGGATCGGTTCGCCGGCCAGTGAAGAGCTGCACTCCGACTCGGCGTTCGCCGCGAGAAACTGCATCTCCGCGACTGTCCTAACACTGAACGGAGCGTCCTCGTGACGGGTTTTTGTAGGCACAACCCAGAAGTTGTTTGACCGTGGGTTCCCTTGGCAGATTTCTAATGGATTATGTGTTCAAAAAAACGTAAGAGGGACAAGCGGTCGCAAACAAAAACGAACCTGGTCGTTTCCAAGTTTCCAGTTTTGAGCTAAAACCATAATAACTTCTCCTTCCATGTTCAAGCAGCTCGCTATCTCTGCTTTAAGCAACCGAGGAGGACAAGTCTGCGTCAAAACAACAGAAACTGAGTGATCAGACGTGCCGCGGTCCTGTGGTTCGTGCCAAATCAGAATATTTCCGGATGGTGTAATACAGAAATGCACCAAACAGACAGATGTCATGATGGAAGTTTCAATAAAGTCAATCAAACTCTTCTGCCGATGCAGTGACATCAGTGAACCCCACAGCCGTGAACCACCCGGAAACTCGATCCCGATTGGTCGTGAACCAGAGGCCGACAGAGGCCCGAGCTGGTTCTACAGGTTGAATTTCTGCGGTCAAAAGTGAGTGTAAGTTTAACAGAAGGATGAAGAAACAGGAGATGCACCTGTAGAGCTGAGCCGGGCTGATAATGTCAGTGAACTTGTCCGATGTAATGATGTGTCATTATTCCAACAGTCGCTGTAGCTTTAGTAGCAGCAGCTGATGATGTTGCGGCTGAAATGTTAATGGGGTCTAATTAACGTCGGAGCAAACTCTCTCTCAGGCTTAATCACAGGATACTACCGAGAAACTGGGAGAAAAAAAAAACAAAAAAACAAAACATTGGAAATCTGGCCAGGGGACCCCCACGGCTCAAAACTGTTAACTCACATCCAGGTTTCAGATCTACAAAGTGCTAAACACTCCATAAGAGCTGGTCTACCGCAGCGGAAGGCGGAGCTTTGGCGCCGGAAACCTCTCGGCGCCGAAAACTGATTGGACTCGGGCCGACGGGTTTCTCTCGGTCTTCCCTCGCGGTGTGAAGGAGCGAGGCGGCGGCGGCGGCTCTTCATCGAGGCGGCTCGCGCTGGCGTTTGTGCTACTCTGTTAGACCGTGTGACACATGGGTAAATATCTGATGGGCAATTTTGCCGACAACTATGCCCACCGTGACTTTTCCACAATACTTTTTGTTCTATAAAGGTCTGCTGTACTATTTACATTTCTTTTGAGCCTGATGCCAATTCCCTCAAGATGCCAGCTGCAGGCAATATTGTCCATCCCCACTGCCTCGGAGTTGCCCGGGTACCTTGGCCTTGCTGTCCTGGTGAGGGTTGCGACAATACCAGAAGCTTATTAGGACAGAAATAGCAGCCGGTTGAGATAATATAGCAGGATCACGACACCAGGGCAGGAAACTCAATTTTTTTTTGTTCATTTTTTTTTTTTATACAATCCACCCGGCAATGCAGCTGACCCACTGAAAAACACACCGCCATCTTCAGCTATTTCTCGGCAACTTAAAAGGAAAAAGAACCGAGCGATAATTGGTCGAATGATGGCCAAATTTGCCAGAGTGGCAGAGAAGCCACAGCCAAAATTTTGTTCTCCGGCATCTGGCTGTGGTGGCAGGTGGCAGCTTCCCACGCTCTCCAAGGCAGAAGAGAGAAAACGACCGGCTGATAACCGGCTGAAGGTCGGCGCCGTCGGTGACACACACATGGATGTGGAAACGGCACCGAGGAGCGACCCAACCGAGACGCGATCGTTCTCTCATTTGTTGTTAGAAATTGAAACCTACAAAAAGATACCTGCACTTCAGATTAAAGCTCCTTAGTGTTTAATATTTCTACATAAATTTAATCAATGTGACAGTCGTATCTGCTGCACATTCCTGAAATCAGTAAAGGACGAATAAATCACTAAGGGAGCATTAACCCGCGTGCAAAGATCCATTTGTCCGTTGCATCTTCTTGCCTTGTATGACAATTTCCACGTCTGACAGTTTATTTCTTTATAGATCATGGGGAGCTTTTTAATCCACTTATTAAAACGGCCCCAACACTACCTGCTGCTTTGTTTCGGGCCGTAAATATTATAAAACAGCATGATAGCATCAAAGCATTGTGCACAACCCTGGCCAAGGTCGGCGGCAAAACGGACAAAGTTTAGTTCAGGAGTGCGTGATGGAGCCCGGCTGGATTGCTTCTGGATTGAGGTCAGCTGAAAGTAAAGGGATATTTCACTTTCCTTATACTTTTTACGGCACTGTTTCAACTATTGCAGCCTCAGAAGAGGCCGTTTGAATGTCAACGATGCTGCGCCGAAGCTGAAATATCCCTTCCAACACTGGATAGACAGTTACAAAGCTGAACCGTTTGACTGGGAAAACTGCGAATGCGACCCCGCAGGAGTGTGTAAGCAAAGGGTGGGTGCATGGAGTTTACGCTTTGGGCTGCTGGACAAAACAACTGGCTCCCAGTGACGCATTTGGAAAACTATGAAATACTGCTTTTTCCCCATTTCCTGGCTCTGTGGCTTTTGATTAGCAGGTGGATGGCCTGGCATAGGTGATTGGTTTTTTGGGTAGAAGGAAAGAAGGAAGGAAGGAAGGAAGGAAGGAAGGAAGGAAGGAAGTAGAGGCCGGGGGAGGGGTGTTCAAAGGTTAAGGAAGGGTCATTTACAGTAAACTACAGATATATACACACACCCAAATTGTACAGAGAACAAATATGTACATGCTCAGGGTATTTTTGTTTAGTTTTTGTTTAAACTATGTCCGACAACTTTGCTTTTCCCAAAATATGTCCTCTTCCTCCTCCTCCTCCTCCTCTTTTTCTGTGGTTATTGTCCGTACATTTTTCTCACAAACAAACCAGGAAAAAAAAGAAAAGAAAAAGAAAAAAAAAAAAAATCCAAAGTCAAGAGAAATGTTGCAAAGGTCTGTTCTGCCCCCTCGTCTTCCTCAATATTTCTCCCCGACTGTCTTGGTTGCTGCCCCCACCTCCATCTCTGTAGTGTAATGGGGGTGGGAGGCAGTTGGGCTGGGCGAGGCAGGGTGGTGGTGGTGGTGGGGGGGTCTAGGCTGGAATGGCGAGGGGCGGGGGGGCGTTTGAGGCCTGGCTGTCGGCGTGCCGGGCGCCACGTGACATCACAACATACGTCGGAATCAGCGGGGCGCCTTAGCTGTTCTTCAGCAGCGTTCTGTCGTCGGGAGGGCAAGAGGAAGAGGACGAGGAGGAAGAGGAGGAGGAGGGAGCCACTGTGGTGGTGGTGGTGGTGGAGGAAGAGGAGGAGGAGGTGGCAGAGGAGGAGGAGGAGGAGGAAGAAGAGGAGGCGTGCGGCGGGAAGGAGAGGAGCTGTCCGCTCTCGGAGGAGAGAAGCGAGCAGGAGCGCAGGTCCACCGTCTGCAGGGAGGCACAGCGACGCAGCAACGGCACACACTGCTCCGTCACCTTAACACAGCCTGCACACACACACACACACACACACACACACACACACACACACACACACACACACACACACGTGTCAGTGGTACAATAATGGCAAACAAAATACAGTGGGTCTGAATCCTGAGCTGGGCGATAAGAGAGCGAATTAATTTAGGAATTCAGCTTAAAAGTTCACTAATGATTTCTTCTTCCTGTGAAACAGAGCGTCTCAAACAGTGACACCATCCTGCACAAGTGGCTGTTAATTAAAATTTTAACCATTAAAACCAGAACAAATCTTTAAACATCCTCTCTCATCCACATATCCCTTCAAATAAAACTTTTTTCTCCCTAACTGCACTGCAAAAAACGCAAAATCTTACCAAGATTATTTGTCTTATTTCAAGTCAAAAATGTCTTATTACTAGTCAAAATATCTCATTACACTTAAAATAAGACATGATCACATCAGAAGTAACTTGTTTATAGACAACTGTCTCTTGTTTCAAGTGAAAATTTGCTTCAAACAAGTGAAAATTTGCTTGTTTCATTGGCAAAATTTGTTTCTTGTTTCTACCTAATTTTCACTTATTTCAAGTGAATTTTCACTTTTTCCACTGGCAAATTTTGCCAATGAAAATAAGACATTTTTGACTTGAAATAAGACAAATATTCTTGGTAAGATTTTGCGTTTTTGCAGTGTGAGATCCCAATGGTTTGTGCTTGTGAATGATCCTTCCCTGCAACATGTCCCGCATCTTTTTTTCAACAGGAAACACATTAAATCAAGAAACTCCAACTCCAACAAAGCTTCAAATTCTTCAGCAAAGCCCCGATACATAAAAATCAATTTACCCACAGCTTGTGTGCGTGTGTGTGTGTGTGTGTGTGTGTACGTACCTGCCAGGTTGATGTGTGTGAGGCTCTCTCTCAGCGGGGAGATTGGCGAGGTCAGCGTGTGCACCGTCTGGTCGGTGATGTTTGCACACTGACTCAGGTCCAGCTTGGCGAGGTGAGGCACGTAGCGCACCAGCAGGCGCGACGACGCGTCCGTCAGGTCCAGGCCGGCCAATCGCAGCTCCGTCACGTTCTGGAAGCGCCCGCCCCTGGTCTCTCCGTGCGCTGATTGGCCCCCGCAGCGACAGCAGGAGAGCATGAAAAACAATTAGGACTCATTCATATTGAACTAAAAACATGTCTTCTGTCTTCCAGTCTTGTTTGCCACTGAATTTAAAATAAATCAATAAAGCACATTCACTTTGCAAATGCATTTTACCAGTATTTATTAATTCTTTTTAACATTTTAGTTCTTGCTGTTTTTCTTGCTTTTATTACCATGTTTCCTTTTTACCACTACTGCCACAATTTCTGTTTTGGTCTTATTGTTGTTACTGCTCATTTTTAGTTGTGCCCTCTAATTCCAGCTGTGTACAAAATGTGCACAAATAAACCAGAATGACCCGCCTGTTATTTTGCCGTAATTCTGTCTTTAACTTGTTCAAAGCTGGCTAAAGCGCATGATTTTATGTCGAATACATTTTATTTTCAAAATAAAGTTACCGCATGGAAGACAAATCTTTCTTTGGAGAGCTTCCCTCAAATTTGTGTCACAAAGAGAAACTGTGACAAAGTGCTGAATGAACTCATTAATGAACTAACATCAGTGTAATATGATATATAAAAAAAATAAATAAATAAATAAAAAAAAAAACACTTTCACAGCCTTCTAGTACACGCTGAGGCTTTCTGAAGGATTTTTATGTTCCGTTTTCGCAGGGAAGTGTAAATGGAAGTGAGAATGAACTCGAAGGGTTTGTAAACAGTTTTGCTGATAACATTCGAGAACATTTCCTTGGCTCCTCCATGAAATTTATTATTTCATCTAGTTGCTCAACAGCGCTTTAGAAAAACGAAGACAGGTTCAGGCATTCCTCTTTGACTCTTGGAACTTATTGCTTCAGTCTAAGTTTGACTGTCACAGCAGATGGTGAGCACCGGAGTTCACGCCAATTCAATAAATTAATAAATAAATAATCAAATTTGACTACAGGATTTACAGTGTTTTTCTGTTGTTGTGCCGGGCCATTATGTCATGTTTAATAAAGCTTAAACGATTAATTACAATAATCAAACAATTAGGGCTGTGCGATATGACCGAAATCAAATATCCTCATACAGGTCATTTTATATCCCAATAACAATATATATGGCGATATTGCACGTTTTCAGTAAATTACATGAAAAATAGTTTGGATAAAATAAATTTGTAACATGATGAAATACATGACAGAGCAAAACATGGAACGACAGACATTTTTCTACCGTTGCACAATACTGTATATATATCGTCGTATCGCACAGCCCTGCAAACAATTATTTTATTTAACAAGCAAAAAAGCCAAATTTTCACTTTATCAAACTTCACCAAGCTGCCAAGATTGTCTTCCTTTTCATGTTCATATAATTAGAAGATTAATACTTTGGGTTTTTTTTTTTTTTTTGGCTGCTGATCAAACTAAGGAAGCAGTTTGAAGACATCGTTTTGGACACTGACCACATCCCATTATGTTGGACACTTTGTGCACCAAATGAAGAACAGATTAACTGACAAAAACACTCGCTAGACTGATAAACAATGAAAATGACCAATAAAGACCTGATATCTCAGTGTAACCCTGACATCCTGTATGTTTCTCATAGTTTCACAGCTTTAAATAGAAGTGCTGTTGGTGAAAATGACTGACGTGACGTATATGACGGCATTCTGATCCCAATCTAACGGTTTGTCTCACGGCCTGGTGCCGGCAGAGCGGGGGTGCAGCAGTGTCACCTGTCCTGGTGTCAGCGGGGGGCGCTAGCAGCTCTCTCAGATGGGAGTCTTTGAGCTCCTCCACCCTGCTGAGGTCCAGCAGCCGCAGACAGGGACAGACGGCCTGACACAGAGCCGAGACCGACGACCACGGACAGCCGGACACGTTCAGCTCCAGCAGACCTGAGAGAGAGACGAACCACAGGCACAGAGACTTTGAGCGACACGAGACTGAATAAAATGATGTTCAGATGTTAAAAGGATCAGACTTGGTGACAGAGAGAGCATGTCCTGTAACCAGCGGGTCGGAGGCTCAGTCCCTGCATCAGCCCAGGTGTCTATCCCTTTCTAATACCTTGTTTTCACCTGTGGCATCTCTGTTGAGGGACCGGGGCCTCGTTTTTGCCCCGGGGGCTTTTAGTCCAGTAATTTTAGGCCAAAATTGGGGTCAACCTAGGACAAATTGCAAGAGAAGCAAACTCAACTGATTCTGTATCCTCAGTTTGTCCTGAGTGAGGGGGAAAAAGTCCCAAGGAATCCCATTGGTGGAAAGTTTTGAAAATCACCTATTTATGGCCACATATTAACAAAAAACACTGTTTTTAACACACAGGGGAAAGGGGTTCCAAATTTTACTTTCAGATATCACTATAAAAAAATCACAAGATGATTACACACACAAAGACAAGAAAAAAAGTCAATTACAAGTTCTTTGAATTATTCTGTTTACACATGCATATCACACATTATCTGATTTGATATGCACTAATAAGGAATATAAGGAATAAATGCCAGAAGAGACATTTAAACAGTGAATTAAAAAGTTACTATATATAAAGTAACCTTGAATTAAAAGGTTACTATATAACAGTAAATTAAAAAGTTACTAAAAAAAAAAAACACAACAGCTTTGACTTTTTTCCATTTGACTTCTTCTTATTTGCATTACGTTTGCATTACGTTTGCATTAGGTGCATTACAGTTGCCTCCCTAAACCCTTCACTTTGTTCCTGCAGACCCAGGAACTTTGGCCGCTGAACTTTTTGGTGGAAGATGGAAGAAAACATTCAGCCTTTTCTGCTTTATCGGCCAAGCTGCTGACCTCTGACCCCTGTGGTTTTGTGTTTCTCAGAACGAGCCGAGAAGAAACCTCTGCTGATGTGAAATTCCTTCTAACTTCCCCATAAAAGAAGAGAGAGAGAGCGAGAGAGGGGGACCGCTGCCGTCCCGTTACCTTGTAGGCGGTTGATGAGCCACATGAGCTGTTTCTTGGAGATGTTGGTGTAGCCGAGGTTGAGGGAGACGGGCTGCCGGCGGATGATCCCGCTCAGCATCGGGGGGGTGATGGAGCGCTGCCGGCTCAGGTCAATCTGAGTCCACAGCCTCTTGTCGCAGCACCTGGAGGCGGGAGGAGGGGAGGGGCAGGTTAACACCGGGTATCCACCAAAAAACCATAAACGGCTGTGTTGCTGCCATCATCCATTCACATTGGTGACACAGCAGTAATTCACCCTGTGTCCAGCTCATGAGAGCGTTCAGGTTCACTGCTCTGGGGCCGGATTCTCCAAAGGTTCTTAAGATTAAATTTCTTCTTGAGTTCCACTTTTTTTCTTAAGTTTGGGTTTAAGAAGAATCTTAAGATATTTTCGAATTCACAAACAAAATACCTTAAGAATCCAAACAAAAGATCTTAAGAATGTTCTCAACTTTATTCTTAAGATTTTTCTTAAGAATAAATGGGATTCTTGAAAGAAATTATCTCACTATTTTTCTTGAATAGTATCATAACTTTAAGACAGGTAAAGGTCGTCTTAAGTAACCACATGCTGTGTGAACATCTTTGATTAATTTAGAGCCAAATTTGATTATATAACATAGATTAATGTAGTAGGCTAATACCTTAATAATTTTACATTGTATATGTTAACATAGTGATAATCGTTATCTAAACTGTAATTCAGCCTAATATATAAGCCAGTATTTAGACACATATAGGCACATATATTGTTTCTGAGTCTATATGAGGACATTTTGTTTAGCCACCAGTCACCATTCATGTGTCAATTATATTTAGATTCCATTAACTAATAGGTTAGTAATATCGTCGCTGTCCAATACAAAGTATGTATCTCAATTTTTGAGAAAACACTTTTATAACATCAAATCAAAGTTGAGACTATAATGGATATTGTTTTGTTGTATTTTAGATGGAGCTGCTGTGGGTTGCAGCTCGAGGCTGTTTGTTTACATAAAGGTAGAGAGTTGAGAAGTTTGTAAGTGGAAAAAATTAAGAAGTTCTTAAGATAATGTGCAGTTCTTAAGAAAATAATGGGGAATAGCACTTGAGAACATTCTTATGAACTTCTCATTTTTTCCTCTTACGAAACGTCTTAAGATTATTAGTAAGAACTTTTTGGAGAATCTGGCCCCTGGACCCGCTGGCAGGGAGCAGTCCTTCAGCACAGGGACGTCCCAGTTAACCAGAGATCTGAGGTGTGTACCATGTAAACACGACGCGGGATCGAATGAGGACCAGGACCTTCGTTACCTGTCATCCCCTCTCCTTCCCAATCTGTCTGCTCTACCTCTGCTTTGAACTAGAACTTAACTTGGGACCAAACTCAATCCAACCTTAACCGGAAAAAGCTTTCTCCACACCAAACTTGAACCTGAAAGATTCTTGGCCCAAATGGAACCCATGATAGTCAGAATTTAATCTTTCTGCTAAATAATGATCTCACATGAAACATTTTCCCTTTTCATAGCCTTACAGGTTTTGAGACAATTTGACAGGCAAAAGGAAAACAATCTTTCTGACTCCCAGAAACACTGAAATCTTCAGGAATCAAGAGGACCAGCTGTTATCATAACATAAGCTCATGCCAAAAACATATTTTGAGGTACTACAGCCGTCTACAGGCTACAGGATTACAAGATGAAGGCCTATAGGCTCACAAACTGGAGCAAAGTGAGCAAACTCTCTGGCTAATAGTCATATCGGTCAGGTAGTAGCCTGGAGGGGATCTGGTGTTTGGTCTCGTGTGTGTGTGTGTGTGTGTGTGTGTGTGTGTGTATCTGTGAATCTGTCTGCAGCTAATCTCGTACACTACTGAAATTCTGCGCACAGTTCTGACTGATATGATGAAGAACCTCTTGTGGTTGCCGTGATTAAAAACCTTTGTTCTCACTACTTCCGTTCTCTCTCTTCATTCACTCCCTAGCTCGCTCGTCCACCTGTGCTCTGTCCCTCCCTCTCTCTCTCTCTCCTCACACACTAGTGAGTCTGTCAGCCTAATATTTCTTTTCTTTTTTTTATCCTCGTGTGTCCATGTTTGCTCTGATCACGGGTGGAAAAAAAAATCCTAGATGTGCGATGCATTGTTTGGGCGAGTTTATAAAAACACACTGCTGACAAAGAAAGTCAACAGAACACAGAGCAGACACACACACACACACACACACACACACACAGAGGAGAAAAACACTGCCAAGTGTCAGAGGGTGATGTGATTTGTCAACAAGTGGAGGTTAAAACAGGTTAAGTGGCCTGATGCTTCACCACTGTAAAAAAAAAAAAAAAAAAAAAAAAAAAATGATGTGTGAAACAGCCGTCACTGTTTCATATCTACTAAGGGACAGAGACAGAGAGAGGGATAAAGACAGAGAGAGGAAGGCTGGGGCTGGTGTGTGTGTGTGTGTGCAATGACAGACTGAATACTGTGTGTGTGAGTGAGTGAGTGAGAGAGAGAGAGAGAGTGAGAGAGAGAGAGGTTACTAATAAATCTGAATTTTGCTAATGAAATGGCCCCTGAACCACTGATGTAATGTGTGTAATAAAGTAGAAAACACATAGAGAACAAGAAACAGCTAAACTTTAGAGGCTTTGGAAATTTTGGCTTATACTTTCTATTGTGTGCAATATTATATTTCAATCATGCAGTAATTTATAGTGTAACTTGAAAAGCGTTTGGCAACTCAATGAGCTTCTGAGTCTCTTAAGTTTTGCTCATGGCTCAGCACAGAGTTTAGCTACTGAGTGCACCCCTCTAGTGGTTTTGGTAATTTCCATTGCTTCTATTTTTCTGTTGTTTTAGTATGGTTTTGTAACCTCCACTGCTCTACTTATTTTGGTTGTTCTTATTGTGATATTGTGACATTTGCTTTTACCTTTTATTCTTTTACTTTTTATTCTTCTATTGTAACTGTTGCACTTTGAGATCATTTATTTGATGTAAAGTGCGTTATAAATTAAATTTATTATTATTATTATTATTATTATTATTGTTTATTTGTTTTTTCAGAAGTCAGTGTGTGTGTGCCGCTCAGTCCAAAGCCTACCCGAGACAAGCAATTAAGTCACTAATTAAGCCTGAACAACACTGCACCCGCTGGGACCCACCAGATCCACGCATTACTGTGGCTACACTTAAGACTGACAAGTAAATGCAAAAAAGTCACACAGGAAGTGACGCATTTTGCATTTACGGTATGTTTGACATACATAGCAGGGGAAGTCACAGCCCCGCCCGCACGGGGTGATTGACAGGTGATTCTGGAGAGTGCAGTGCAGAAAACAACGCAGCCGTGAGCACTTAACCTCAAAGTTGGAGACACACTGGAAAAAAAAAAAAACACCCAAAAAACGCCTTACCGCTTTAAATGTTTCAAGCACATCTACAAAAAAATGAACTTTTAACCCAACATCGCCTCAGTGCAACTCCATTTTGAAAAGCCTCACAGCAGCAGCACTTCCCACAAGCCTCTGCTGAACAGAGCCAGCAACCATCATGCTTTGCAGACACAGACGACATGTTCAAACCAAATCAGAGTGCAACACACACACACACACACACACACACACACACACACACACACACACACAGGGCAGAACTGACAGGAACTCACGAGATTTTTCGGGAGGAATGACACAGAAAACTCTGAATGTAGAGGAAATTACACTCAGCATATATTGCAACTTTAGTTTCCATGATAAACACCAAATAAATATTTCATTTTATATCACCAGCACTCCCACTGTGGTTTAACACCAAAACTGATTCCATATTTTTTTTTTTTTTTTTTTTAAACTGCAGCTGTTGATAGACACCTTATATATACTGTGCCAATATTCAAAATCTTTCAATCTCTTTTATATCAGAGAGGGAAGACAATGACATGCCAATATCCAATATTCAAAAAAAGGCAGCGATCAGCCCAGTAAATCAGTACACTGATAAACCCAGTCTGACCATAGTTAATACATAAATATTACACGCAACATCTCTAATAAAAAGAATTTTTACTCCACAAATCACTGGGACTATAATGACTGATCACTGATTCTTGAGAATTTGGATAAATCATGTCCCAAAAAGAAAAATGCTATTTCCGCTGGAAATTTACAACATTTTAATGAATAAAAAGAATCAAGGGCATAATCAGGGGGTCCTTTGCACATTTGTAAGGTTCTTTTATAGATTTATTTTTAATTTGTATTAATTTAATGATTATATGTTGGCCCATGCCCTACAAAACCAGTTGTCCTCGGATAGGAGATAATCATTTCAACTTGATTAAAACAACAAAAAGTAATAATTCCATTGAATAATATCTTTACCACATGAAAGAGTACATCATAATATGTATTAAAAACTACAAACGATGGGTTTTGAACAATATTTACTATTATTTTGTGGTTGCTCAAAATGTGTCCCAGATATTCGTCACCACCGTCAGATATTTATTTAAAAAATAATAATAAAAAAACTACAAGGTCAATTACATTCCTGAGGATCCCTTTTCAAACCTTCAGCTCTACTGCATGCTTCAAGACCGCTCAGGCTCCTGGAAGTTTTCTATTTTCTCTTAAACCTCTTCATATTTTTTTCATTTTAATACAAAAATGTTTTTCAAATTAAAAAAAAAAAAAACATTGCGGTGACGGTGTTGACAAAAACAAAGTAGCCTAATAGCTGGAAAAACCTATTTTATGAAAAAAATGCAAAATGAGGAGGTTGCACCGGTACATTGCTGAACAGCCAAGACCTTGGCCTATAATGATATACCTTCAGATTTTGTAATTTAACACACTTTTTTTTTTTCAAAATTAAAACCTGTTTTATCCAAATTCCCAAGAATCAGTGTGATAAGTAATGATTATGGCCACAATCTCTAAATGTATAATGCAGCAAATTCGGCAGGATTAACACTGTCGCCGTAACTGTGCAGGAGGTCGGCCTACACAAAATTTCCACACAACCCACAGGTGATTATCACTAGGAGGCTGAAGTAAACGTGTTTTTCCAGCTCGTATTTAAAGTCACAATGACATTATAAGGGCATGTTGCTTTTTGCATTTGAAGTATTTAGTGTTGAAAAAGGATATTTGGGGGAGAGGGCAATCATTCAAAAGTGTAGACCAACAGGATATCAGCCCGGGAGAGACAGGACCTTCTAAGCATTTAAGAATCTGTGATGGTTTTTAGTGGTTGGAACTTTTCTCCGGCGGGTACAGACTGATAAAAACACACTGTTCTCCAGGAAGTTAAAAAAAGGAAATTTGATGCATACAAGAGAAGAAAAAAAATCAATTTGGGCATTTATTGTGCAATAAGTGCATGCAACAGAAACCGAACTAAGGCGAAAACATCCCTTTTGACTTCACTGTGATATGAAAACAAATCTGACATGCTGTGAATCCATCAGGATATTTCCACTTGGCTAGAAAGCTTGTTTGGTCTTACTGGGGTCCAGACGGTCACCGCCACACAAGGGGAACTAAAGCCCACCCGACCTGCTGGAGTGTATTAACACAGCAAATGCACTGCAAAAAGGCAAAATCTTACCAAGATTATTTGTCTTATTTCAAGTCAAAAATGTCTTATTCCTAGTCAAAATATCTCATTACACTTAAAATAAGACATGATCACCTCAGAAGTAACTTCATTTTCACTTATTTCAAGTGAATTTTCACTTTTTCTACTGGCCAATTTTGCCAATTAGTAAGGGTATTTTATCAGATATTTGACCAATCTGCCAACTAAATCGTTACCAAGAAACTTCTTCACCAATGTGTTTCTAAAGGTGTGTAATAACATGTACTAAAAGGTTGAAATTCAACTCCTGGGGGAAACCTCATAAAAAACTGCTTAAAGTTGGGGTACCGATAACCGATTTTTCAAAAATTCTGAAGTGCTTAAATTGGACATAAGTAACTTTTCAGGGGTCAAACTAGGGGTTTTTCATGATGATGCTGAGTTGATTGCTAGCATTTATTTTTCACCAAGACCACTCCCTGGTGGAAAAACGGCCGCACCCACTTTTCCCGCTCACCCCCAGTGGAATTACAGTGGAACTGCAACCAAGTTCGATACAATGGGGGTTAATGGAGAGTGGCAAGGCTCGTCGTAGACGGGCTCAGGTACTACTCTGGGTGCAATTTGATACAACATGTTCTCATGAAAGGCAGCGGCTGGGCTGATCAAACCAGAGACTCTACCTCCAACAGAGGGTGCAGCTGCACAGCATTCTCTCCGTGCCTACCTACAAACCCAGGACTGGATCCTTCTACAGAGCATGTCCCTGGACCCCAGTGACTATGGATGAACATTAGGGGCTCTAGGGCCCTATCTTGCGCCACCCTCTACCCGTTGCCACTACCCGCTTCTAACAGCCACTAACAGCTTCCACTATCCCTAAACGGTATCTTGCTACCCGCTATACATTATGCCGACTCCGTTATTTGCACCTGGAGCTGTGCCCGTGGGCGTGTTTTATACGCTTTCCCTACAATTGCTATCTTGAGCATACACTTCAGGGAAAGCGGACAGCGGGTCTTCGAAACCACCCGCTATCCCATTTGGGCTTTTACAGGAGCGCGCCCAGGCGGCTTCAATACGCATCCACTTGGACTAGGGCTGCACAATTAATCGAATTTTAATCGTGATCACGATTTTGGCTGCCACGATTAAATTAGCCTGATCGTCGGCGATATTTACATTTAAAATGCGGGCTCTGCTGCGTATCTAATCAAGCACTTTCTCAGCCAGTAGTCAGCCAACCACCAGGGGGCGAACACACGATTAAGGCTTCATTAAGCTGCCCAAATAACAAGCGAGACATAGGTTAAGGGATGTTTATTTACCTTGACAGTTTCGAAGGTAACTTCCTCCTTCAGAAAGCGTCCAACTGACAGCCGGAGCGGCATGTCAGCTGGCTGCTACATTCAACCGGGTGGCCGCGCACACCGTGCGATACCGCGGCCGGTCCACCTGGTGCCGGACGGTGCCGCGGCCGGGACCGCGCCCACCCAGTCAGGTCTGCTGGATCTGACAGATGTGCGGCGCACACAGACTGCCATATATACCTTTCATTATAAATCAACTTTTGTTTATACGCGGCTGCAGCAGCACAATGGACAGCGACACAGAGAATATGGTTGATTATTGATTGCGCAACGCGGCCATTCGCCGGTAATCGTGCTGCGCGCATTAAACGATTTTGCGGAGGCAGGAGGAAAGTTGCATGGTTTACATTGTATCCACTTTTCGCGCGCTGCGTGCGTGACCGTGCACGTACTCGTGCATGAACGCCCTACCGTGCTGGAGCACACCGCTTACAACTGTGCCAGAGCGGGGGAAGGGTGCTGTATTCAAGCATGGAACGAAGCGCTCACACTAGTCAAGTAATTTTATTTTTTATTATTAAGCATTTATTCTTGTTTAAAGTTTCATTTTGCACTGAAAACTGTTCATATGTTGTTTGTTTAAAAGTAGTGCAATAACAATACAGATGCTTTCCCCAACATGATGAATAATCGTGATGAATAATCGTGATTACAATATTGATCAAAATAATCGTGATTATCATTTTGGCCATAATCGTGCAGCCCTAACTTGGACACATGTGGACGTGCACATGCGGCTCCACCTCCCGAATAAAAAGCCACCTTGCTTTAGCCTCAGTTGAACCCCTAAGAAAATGGCAGAGATAGTACTAAATCGCGACCTGCCTCTCTCCATCGCGGGTTTAGGATTTAGGATTTAGGATAGCGCAGCCTTCTCTTAAAGGCAATGGCACCTGGCACACTGATTGGTTTAACTGGCGTAACGCCCAAACCACGCCTATGCATAATATAGTGGGTAGCGCAGGTGTTTTACGGATAACGGCAGGTGCGCAAGATAGCAACTTTTGAGGGGGAACACCTCTTACGCAATGCTAAATCCCCAAATAATGGGTTTAGGGACTCTGGCGCAAGATAGGGCCCCTAGTTTCCCGGTGCGGCACAGGGTGGCGCAGTGAGGCGAACCCCCAGCAGAGCTAGTTTCAAGCAGCGCAACCCAAGGAACGCTCAGTTTGGTAGTTTGGCAGTCCGAGGTGTGCTGAGATGAGAGTAGTGTTGCAACAGCGGGAGGTGTTGACAGATTCAGCTTGGCGTGGTGACAGTTTCATGCCAAAAGGCTTTGCCAAGGTGCGCTCAAAGCTCGCAATCTGAAACCAGGTCTACTTTCAGCGCAGCCGGTGTAGTGGAACTTTGGCAGACCAGCGCGCAGTGTGCACGTCACCAAAACCTTACAGGCAGGTGTCCAGAATGTCAGGCACATTAATAATGCAATAAATACCATCGAAATCCACTATTCAATGCTACTGTCTCAATTAGCACATACATTTATTTCCATATCGACTGTCCCGTCTAGGGTTGAGTACCGAAACATGGTGCCAATAGGGCACTGGTTCTGACGTAAATGGTAGTAATGAGACCGAATAAGAACAAAAATTTTGGTGCCTCATTTCAGTGCCGCCCTCTGGTGTTCCGGCATGAACTTGCGGTTGTTGAACGTGACGTCAGCGCCGCTACTCAGCACACTTGTTGATCAGAACTGATAGTGAGGATCAATAAAGACGCTGAAGGCAAAACGCTCCAAGGTTTGGCTACATTTCACGTCTAAGGAGGATGCAGACTCTGCATGCAACAGATGCCTTAAAGCAACGTCATGCAAGGGAGGTAACACGTCGAATTTAACGAAACACCTGGCGACACATGGAGTTTATTTAAAAGCCGAACAATGCACCGTGTTTGATAATCTACGTCAGCGGTCCCCAACCACCAGTCCGCGGACCAGTACCGGGCCACAAGACATTCCCGACCGGGCCGTGCAGCCCGACTGTAAACCCCCCCACCCTGCGGTTGCGCACAAATGGCATGAGTTTATTATTACCATATGTTACTTGTATTTATATTGTTTAAATATTTAAGTTAATATTGTGTTCAATTTGGCCCTGGAAATAAAAGGGTATTGTTTTTTGACAAAGTGTGCGCGTTTTTGTTTTTTTTAAAGTACCGGTTCAAGAATCATTTAAGCACCGGAACCGTTTAAAAAATACCGAGTAGACATCGGTATCAGATATAACCCAACCGATACCCAACCCTAGTCCCGTCACAACTGATGTCAGATCAAAGGAGATTGACACCTTTTGGCATGCGTAATGGAAACCCAACCTGATCACCTGTCAGTCAAACAATGTGTCCAGTACGGTGATGTCTTTTTTCCAGTCATGGTGTCTGGAGCTGCTAATGTTAACTACCCAGTTATATAAATATTCCTCACAAATCGAAAATGTAAAAGGCATCAGTTCCTTGCCAGATGCTGGGTGTTTAGAACAGCAAATGTAAAAGTTTTCATGAACCGGATTTTGTTTTAATCTCTAGTGTGTTGTTGCATCAGTATGTGATGGAAACGAAAGTTGCAAAACAAACATGTATTTAAATGAAGGTGGCGAGGATTATCCTTTGAGGTAAAAACATTCATTAAAAATGGGGGCTTCACAGTTAAATTTATATTTGTTTGTAAAAATCAATAACTTTAACAGACGGTGACAGAGCTGGAAAAAGAGAGATGCGAGGCAGCTAGGTAATGGAAAGACGGGAATGAGGAAGACGAATGTAAGGATGGATGGATGGATGGATGGATGGATGGCAGCTCCAGCATCATTCCAGCAGCCAAGACTGGCCCCACTGTCCTGAGTGTGTGTTGCGGCTGCTCTCTTCCTCCATGTCAATTGTGTAAACGTTCATTATATCTTCGCACAGCGCATTTTAAAGGCGAGGACAGGGGCTCATTTGATTGGTTTAAAGTGAATCAGCTGTGTCAACCCCACTCCACGCCTTCTCTCCTTCCTTCCGCCGGTGAAACTAGAGCCCTAGGTGTTCATGGTTATGAGCCAGTTCCAACACTAGACCCCATGACTCCTGAGGAGCTACTCCAGTTCACAAGCTGCAATTGTAATGGAGATTGCAGCAACCGGTGATGCAGCTGCAAGTAATGTCAATCTCATTTTATTCTGTTTTTAGGGTGACTCTGTAACATCTGTCCAGGGACTACTGATGAAAAATAGCCTCTTGGCTAACTCTGGCGCATTTACAGTAATGTTAATTAATGTGCACTGTCCCTGTCAAACAAACAAACAAACAAACAAACAAACAAACAAATAAATAAATAAATAAGAAGAATAGTGTCAAGTGCATCTCAGCATGTGGAGTTTGTAAAGGCATTACATGCAAGAATGTTATTCATGATGGTGTTGAAGAAGACTCAGACATTGACTCCTGAAGCATTTGACATGGTGGATCAGTATTTGCTCTGAGTATTATGCAACTAATTGAAATAAATGCAACTTTATATGTAGGCTAAATGCAAAAGTGGGCGTGGCAGTTTTTCCACTAAAAAGTGGTTGTAGTGAAAAATAAATGCTAGCAATCAACTCAGAATCATGAAAAACCCTTATTTTGTCCCCTCAAAAGTTACTTAAGTCCAATTTAAGCACTTTAGAATTTTTGAAAAATCGGTTATCGGTACCCCGACTTTGATCAGGTTTTTTCGGGGTTTCCCCCAGGAGTTGAATTTCAACCTTTTAATACATGTTATTACACACCTTTATGAACACACTGATAAAGAAATTTCTTGGTAACGATTTAGTTGGCAGATTTTTATATGTTTCCCTTACTAAATGAAACAAGTGAAAACTGTCTAAAAACAAGTTACTTCTCTTCTTCTTTTGATCATGTCTTATTTTAAGTGCAATGAGATATTTTGACTAGTAATAAGACATTTTTGACTTGAAATAAGACAAATAATCTTGGTAAGATTTTGCGTTTTTGCAGTGTGCAGACCCTAAACCTCCATTTTATTACAGTTTGTGACTTTGAAGAACTCTCGCATCTCGGTGAATAATAAAGAAAGAGCTCAACAACAATACCAAAGAAGAAAATTGAATATTTAACAGGGTTTCCCACGCCCTTTATGACCCCATGAAACGGACTTGTTGAACTTCCCGTTGAAACAGGATGTTGGGGCAGGACGTAGTGCGGGGAACTCCCTGACCCAACAGAACATCAGTTTGGAAGAGAAACTACATTTTATTTGAAGGGATAATTTGGATGAGAGATGCTTTTTAAAAAATTTGTGAAGGTTTCATTGGTAGAAATCATGTGAGGTCATTTCACGGGGACTTAAATGGACCCTGACTGTAAACTCACCAGCGGCTCCACGTGCGGCAGACCCTCATGCAGACGCACAGCTCCCTCTGGCTGAGGTACTGGAACACCCGTAGCCACACGTCCCGGGTCATGATGTGGGAGGAGCCCGAGTCCAGTGGCAGGCAGCTGGGCTCGGGACACGCCGGCGGCGGACGGACTAAGTGTCTCTCCATCTGGACGGGCCGCGGCGGCGAGGGCACGGCGGGCGGGCTGCGCTTCATCATCTGCGAGCGCGGGGCGAGGCGGGACGGCTGCGAGCGGGGCGACGCCGCCATGGCTGACATCAGGAGCCCGCCTCCCCCCGGGCCGCCCCCTCCGCCGTTGGAAGTGGGGATGGACGAGGAAGAGGAGGACGAGGACGAGGAGGAGAGGCTGAGGCTGTTGTTGTTGCGCGAGCCGGCGGACGTCTGGCTCTTGCTGTTGCTGCGGATCTTGTTGCCGCGGCTCCCGCTGCCCTTGGTCCCGCCTCCTCCGCCGCCGTGTCTGTGATTGGACAACACGCCGCTTGCGTTCTCCTTCTCCCCGGCCTCTCTTCCTCCTCCCCCGCCACCGACCCCTCCCGCACCTCCCCGAGTCCGTCCGTTGCGCGCCTCCTGCCCGTTGCTGCGCTGCTTCCCTGTGAAGCCGTCAGAGTGTCCCGAGGACGGAGGCGTCTGATTGGACGGGATGGGGGAGGGCGGGGGCAACGAGGAGGAGTTCTTCCTGGTCCTGTCCGGCGTCTCCTCATCGTCTCCGTCCATCAGCCCTCCTTTCCTACCCCGCTGCTGCAGCCCCCCGTCTGCGACTCCTCGCCGCCGTGCCTTGTCCCCCGCACCTCCTCCTTGCTCCTCCTCCCGCTCCCTGTCCTCCTCGTCCCCCCTGCCCCCCTCCCCCTCCGACTCCTCGCTGGCACTGAAGCCCAGCTCGGCCAGCCGCCGCTCCCTCTCCCGCTCCCTCTCCCGCTCGCTGCGGCTCCTCTCGCGCTCCGCCCGGCTGCCCCCGCTGCTGTTGCCGTAAACGACGGGAGGGGGCGGGGCCGGGGAGGAGGACGACGGGGAGGACCCCCCTCCTCCTCCGCCTCCTCCCCCCGGCTCCCGCGAGGAGTCGTCCGAGTCGGACTCGGAGTCGGACTCGGAGCTGGAGGAGCTGGAGGAGGACGACTCGGGCAGCCGCTCCAGCAGCTGGCACATCCTCTTGAAGCGCTCCAGCTTCTCGCGGTGGTGGGAGCGCTGGTCGGCGCTCGACGTCCCCCCCGCGCCTCCGGCACCGCCGCCGCCTCCGGCCTGGGACGAAGAGGAGGAGGACGACGAGGAGGAGCCCTGCCCCCCTCCGCCGCCTCCCCCGCCGCCGCCGGTGGAGTTGGGGCCGTTTGACTCTGACGTCTCCTGTTTGGGCTTCTGGTGCAAAGAGAGAGAAGGAGCCAAGATCAGGGGGGTTTCAAAGCGGCTCTGCTGGCTGCTTAACCCTTTATAGGGCACTCACTGAAAAACAACCCTAGACTGTTATTAGAGAACATGACAGGACTTTATTACTTCTATAAAATTTCTCTAAAATTTTCATTTTGTAATAGAAAATCAAAGCCATTGAGATTGGTCAAACGCCACAATCGTGTGACCTGGGATGTAGAGCGATCTTTGCTGATTGGCTGGGTGAAGACCAAATGATTATTGAACTAACTGAGACAGGGGATGGGCCTGATGTGTAAAATTTCTGAAATGACCAAAAATAGTCACTTGCCCTATAAAGGGTTAAAGGGTCAAAGGTCAAGCAATGATTTAAACAAACACAGGACAGGGACACATCCAGACTGAGGATCCGGATCTGAGTTGTTGTTTGTTTGTTGTGTTTTTTTAGGATCCAGCCAGATTTGGCACCTCTCAAACTGGATCCAGACCTTCTCTGTGGCCAGCAGCCAGCCATGAGGTCAGACCGCACAGAGCATGGAGCCTACACTGCAAAAAGTCAAAATCTTACCAAGATTATTTGTCTTATTTCTAGTCAAAATATCTCATTACACTTAAAATAAGACATGATCACCTCAGAAGTAACTTGTTTTTAGACAATTTTCACTTGTTTCAAGTGAAAATTCACTTGAAACAAGTGAAAATTTTCTTGTTTCATTGGCAAAATTTGCCAGTGGAAAAAGTGAAAATTCACTTGAAATAAGTGAAAATTAGCTAGAAACAAGAAACAAATTTTGCCAATGAAACAAGCAAATTTTCACTTGTTTCAAGTACTTATTTTAAGTGTAATGAGATATTTTGACTAGAAATAAGACATTTTTGACTCGAAATGAGACAAATAATCTTGGTAAGATTCTGAGTTTTTGCAGTGTATTGATACGATGGACCTGCATGCCACCGCACTGCTGTAATAGAGATCAACTCTAAACCTGAGAAATGTTTATTAATCACTTCCATCATTGAATCATTCTATTTCCTTATCAGCTTTACTTCTGGCATCCAGATCCGAGTCTAGTTGGGTCTAAAGCGCTGGGATTCAGAATCCAGCTGCATCCCAAACATGTGGATCCAGTGTGTCCTTACACTGTGTGCTTCTCAACAACAATGCTCATAATATCTAAAGCCAACAACACACATTTGCACATCTGGACTCTGCAGCATCACAGAATTTTCCCCACATAAGTTGATGACAATAATCAAACAAAATCAAATCAGACACCTTTCTGAACATTTGCCCCTGCAGACGCACCGCGGTGACGTCGTGAATACCTCGTAATGCACGCCTGCACATCTGCCTTGATGCTGCGTCTGTTTATTTGCAGTAAGTGGAGTAATGCATTGTGTCTGAGTTATCTTCAGCGCTCTCCGTTTGTCTTCCCTCTTATCTAGATTCTGCTCTGCGCTGCGGCAAAGAGTCCATTACCTCTCGGGGATCATAAAAGTTTCATCTAATCTAATTGACGTGCATCATTTGACACTGCTAATTTGCCGCTCTTATGGCGCACTGCAGGCAGCAGGTCTTAAGTGTCAGCGTCTGCATTCCTGCATGGCGACAGGTAACACAACCACACCAGGTTTTCTACCGAATAACAAAAAAGACCCTGTGACCTTTTTTTTTTTTTTCTTTTTTTTTTTTACAGAGTTGATACTTCGTCCATTGATTTAGCCTTGAAACAGGTCAGCGGTCAAATGCGATTCCAGAAGCCTCGCAAGAAGAGCAGATTCAAGTCTCTCTTGATGCTCCAATTTTGAGCAAATTCGATTTTTTTTTTTTTTTTTTTTTAACATTTTCAGATTCTGTTCTGACTTGAAGGCGTGTGTGCTTTCAGGTGATGCTGAACTTAGACTCTTCAAAAAAAAAGTCAGGCTTGACAGCACAATAGCGACTTCACTAGCATGCTGAAACATTTAACATAAGACAATGTACCTTTTTGAGGCGCTTTTCATGGGCCCCCTTCATCTACAAGGGAAACATACAGTCAGTGCTGGTTCATACACTCGATACACAACAACACAGAATGCCCTCACGTTGGTTATCATGTCAAACAGTGACAGGACAGAGGAAAAGGAGACACGCATGTTGTTCCTCTGTACCTTCTTCTTGGGCCCACTGTCCTGAGGCAGCTCCTTCTCCTTCTTCCTTTTGTGCCCTCCCTCCGTCCGCCCTCCGTCCTCCAGCGGGGGCGCGGCTTTCCTCTTGAAGGGCGGGTCATCGGTCAGCTTCCAGCGGCCCACCTCCCCGTTGTCCAGCCGGCGCTTCCCTGACCCGTCCGCCTGGTCCTGCGAGAGAAGAAACTCACAGTTCAACCACTGAAGCTGAGGTGCGGCGTGACAGCCAGATGATTCTTAGGATGTGTGAACAAAGTGTGACAAAATTTCAGACTGATTTTGGGACATATCATCTTTTTCTCATTCTAGTCACTTTTGCGGGTGAGTGTAAAGCTAAGCACGGTATATTTGGTACAGGACAGGTCAGTTTTAGGTAGGAGCATGGCCAGTCATTACCAAGATGACTGTATGTACAGTAATTATAACAATTACCTGCAAGCTGTTAATGGAACAAATCCAACCAGCATTTTTTCCCCCAAAGAAAATCAAATTTCTTGGTTTTCTCTCTTCAGGTAACTATGTTAAAATTAAGACTTCCTATTTTCAAATTGAAGACCATTTAATGACTTTTTAAGGACTTTTGAATAACAATTTTAGACTCTCTATAAGAACCTGCAGACTCCCTGTGGAAATTAAAAGTCAAGAAACATGCGCTCTCAGTCATTCCCAAACTTTCCCAGAGTCCCCTCCCTCCCTCCCTTTCCAAATCCAATCAATCCCAGTCCTGCAGTTCCCATCAGCCCCGGAGCCGGGCACTCACCTTACTGGTTTTGCCTTCCTTGTGGCACTTGGGACACTCCCAGCAGTTTGGGATCTCATCGTTGATGATGCCCTCTGCTTTACCCATCTGTGGAGACAGAGACAGACATGTGTTGCTTATTCTGCAGGATATCAGTTAAACGTGTCATGAAAGTGTGACACTTTATAACCAATAATAAAAAAAAAAAACTTAAATATGAAACAAAAACTTTAAAAAGTTGTTATATTATTGGTTCATAAATTTTATTACATTATTGGGAAGTTAGTACATTACCAACTTTATTACATTAGGAGCAGAAAAGTTATGGTGGTTATTACATTATTGGGTGTTACAAGCCATTTGTGAGGGGTTTTTACAGCGGTTTGGCTCAATAACTGCTGCTCGCTCCAAGTTTATTGCACACTGAGGCTCTAAAAGAGACATTTTGAAAGCTCATCAGCCAATGGGGAAACTCCTACACTTGGCCGACCAATGGTGTAACTTCATCGCTCAGCCAGTGAATCGGAGACAGACATGTAGAGTTGGCCCCGTTGTTTTAGTCCAGCCAAAAAAATATTCATTATAGGTGAAGAACTCTTTAAGGTATTTAGAAAAAGTTGTTTACAGTGATATTTCTTATTCCAAGGACTGTCTTAAATGGCTTAATATCAGAATGAATCAATCAATCAAACTTTATTTATAGAGCACTTTTCATGCCAAAGGAGCAGCCCAAAGTGCTTTACATAAAAACACATAAAAACAATGCAACACATAAAAACTATACAACAAACAATAGACACAAGATATATCCCCCCCTTCTCCCACACATAAATACATACACACACACACACGCACACACACACAAATTTAAAAACACTAAGGAATTAAAAACACTGAGGAAACACTATCCTTCACTCGCCACTTCGAAGTGAGGAAACACTAGAGAGAAGATAATCCATATTAAAGATTAAAATTCAGTAAATATCAATAAAAATAAATAAATAAATAAAAGTAAATAAAATAAATACAATTCAGTTAAAGGCAAGACTAAAATGGTAAAATAATCAAATAAATAAAATTCAATTGAAAAAAAGTCTAAAAAAAAAATAAATAAATAAACAGACAAGTAAATAATAAAATAAATAAAATTCAGTTAAAAACCAGACTAAAAGGTCAAAAATAATAATTAAATAAAAAATTCGTAAAATAACATTTAATTAAAAGCCATACTAAAAAGGTAGGTCTTGAGTTTGCTTTTAAAAATGTCCACATTCTCTATTTTCCTCAGGTCCTCAGGCAAACTGTATAGAAATTGAAATTGAAATTGTTCATATTTCTATTTTTTTTTATAATCCTTGTTTATAGTGTTTATATTGCTTACTGCTATTTATCATGTGTATACTGTATATTTCTTCTAAATTTGCACATTGACCTACCTCTATGCACATTTTATACACCCATGCACACGTTTTTTTTCTGTTTTTTTGTTGCACATTGCTTTTTGCACACTGGGTTGTACTTAGATCTTATTCTGTTGTACTCAGATCTTATTCTTTATTTTTTTTTTAATCTTTTTTTATTTTATTTAATCTGTAATCTGTGGATACTGCTGAAAAACTGTGAATTTCCTGCGGGATGAATAAAGTATCTATCTATCTATCTAGAATACCACTATCACAGTCAAAGAATCTGCTCCAATCACAACATGAGCCCCGCCACCTCAACACTGTCTCAGCAGGAAACATCAGAGAAACTCTGCAAACTGTTTGGATCAAAGAGTCACAGACAGGCCCAGTTTTAATGGTCTTAATTTTAAATAACACTAGCACTGACGGTACTACTGGTTTGAGACAGGTGGATGGCACTTTTCATCACTGAAATGTTGCTGCAGCCTCTGTCTCTCCACAAAAGGAAAGAAATATGATCATATTTGCCCTAACAGCTGAATTTCTGTGCCTTTGACTTCAATCTTTATTCATCCATCTATCAGCATTCACTCATCTGATGATGCTCCACAGAGATCTCAGTGGACAAACAGCAGGTGACCTTGACTGGTCTGCGGTCAACAACTGGTTTTTACTTCACTAATCAGTGCATTTAAAGCAGCACCAGGTGCTACTGTAGGGATTACTCTTTTTTTCTTCCCTATGTGGGGAAAAAGAATAACACTTTAGCAAAAGCACGTTACTGGCACCACAGAGACGGATTCTTTAATTTCATTCCATTTTTATTTATATCCTTCATTACTATTCTCTTTGTTCTCAGATGTACACCTTTGCTTTGCTGCTGCGGTGACCCACTTTCCCCTTGGGGATCAGAGAAGTTTGTCTTCATCTTTTATCTTTTATCCTTATTTGTGGCGAGGAAATCAAGTAAGGCTGCATGACGTTGGAAAAAGTGACACTGCGATATTTTCTTTTTTTTCGACAATATATATTGCAATATGAAACAATACAGGGAGTTTTGCCACGTGCATGCAGTGTGCTGTTCAAGTACAATTCACAACCATAACTTTTATCATCTGGGAGAAAGTCTATTCTCTTCTAACAAAACACACCCCCTCCTACTTCCACCACCCTTGACTGAGCCCTCTGCCGGCCCTCCAGAGTTCAGCCTGGACTCCTCCACTTTTGGTTTCTCGTATGCAACTTTGAGAGAGAACAGGTGGAGAGGTATATGGGGAAAAACAACATATGTTTCTGGATAAACTAAATGGATGTATGTGTTGCAGTCGTGTTATTGACACGTAATCTGCCACCTCTAACGATGTTCAGATGTATGCTTAATCTGCCTGGGGGAAGACAAACAGGCCTCCAATATCTGGCGAGACGCAAGTGCGGATAGATCTGGATACTGCAAGTTTTGTGTGTGTGTGTGTGTGTGTTAAGTGTTTCTTACATTACAGCACAGACCGGCCCATTTTTAACTTTTAACCTGCTGCCTCAAGAACCCTTACTTCAAACTAAAAGTATTTAATATCAGACAGACTTGCAGATTTGTCGTGTAAAACATGAACCTTGTGAGTTTTCCTTTTATATCAAACAGCAAAAAAAAAAGTGACAGAATGACTTTTTTGAGTTCATTTAAAACTTGAAACGATATATCGCACCGAGCATCTCGAAAAGCAGACGGCTCACGCAAATGTTGCAGATGTCATTATTTTTTATTATATCGATGCACACTGGTTTTATTGTTTTTTTGCACATTGTTTTTTTGCACATTGGTACTTAGATCTTTAGATCTCGAGGGTCATCTTTTATTATTTATTTTTGATTTACTTATTCTTTATGTTTGATTTACTTAATCTTGTACTCTGTGGATACTGCTGAAAACTGTGAATTTCCTTCGGGATGACTAAAGTATCTATCTATCTATCTATTTGACGTGCTTTCCTTCGCCCTGATGAGGAATCAAAATGAGAACAGAGTATGTACATTCATGCTGACGACACACACACACACACACACACCTCATTAATACTGTAACTGGTATTTCGATGTGATCTCAGCACCGTGGCTGCATTCCTCTCGAGAGCAGTAGCATCAGCCTGCTTGGCTTGTTGGTTAACATGAGCAAACATTGCATATTACATGTTACATACAAACTCATGATAGGTTCACTTCATGTCAGATGCATCGTAAATATAAACTGCTGAATGGGGAATAAACATCTAGGTCATCCCTAAAATACACGTTGGATTTGGGATTTTTTTTTTACTGGCTCTGATTTCTCCCAGCTAGTGTCAAGGGAACAACAACATGACATTTATTACTTTATAAAAACATAATAACATCTGGTACGTTTTGTTTATGGTTGATTTTAACGGGTAATTACAAATAATTGTGGTTGCTGGATTTCAGATGAATTGAACATGCAAATGTGTCTAAAGTGGAGCAACAACATATCAATACGTTCTCCATTTTGCCTAATATGATGTGACCATGGCAACGATAGCACTGCTTATGCAAAATTGTATAAAGCTATGATGTATTATTAGCAAATCATTATTCTAACACCTATTACAAGCAGCTTAATGACACAATAAGGCAAATGGTGAGCACCGCAGCAGGTCTGGATCAGCAGGATGATGATGCTGCATGTTCCACCTCCAACCTGATTTATTTGTATTCACATCTGCACCCTTTTCTTTTGCTGCTGCAATGACCCAATTTCTCCTCCGGATCATTAAATTTTCATCTTAACAAAGCATCAGCTAAACGCCCAAAATGCAAATCCCGCAATCTTCACCGATTCCCCATTCTTTCTTATTTTTAGAAAAGGCGGGGATCTGCAGGCGTGATGTTAATGTGCCGTCGCTGGTAGTAAACACAGCGGCCTGTGTGAGGAGCATGTGGCGGGAGGAGTGTGTGTGCGATGTCATATCAGTTGCAGGGAGTGAAAGTCACGCTGAGGTCTGCTGAGTGTGCACATACGTGACGCGCATGGCCACGATGCACGCACGCACGCACCCACGCACACACATGCACACCCGGGCCGCACCTTGAGACAGCTGGAGTGGACAGTCTTAGCACAGATGGTGCGTGCCATGAGACACAGGATCATTCATTCACACACACACACACACACACACACATGCAGCGTAACTCGGGGCCCCTCAAACATTTTCATGTCACGTACCAACAGGCAGACCCACATATGGAGGATCTATATCACTGAAGTGAAGTGTCTACTCTGTGTGTACAACAGTCTACTGCTAAAACAATTAGTCAATTAATTAATTAGCCAACAAGCAGAAAATTCATTAGTTAACTGTTTTAGTCATTTATCAGGTAGAATATTATATATTATATATATATTTACATAGGCTGTTTATATTTTTCTCTATATTTTTATATTTACTGCTTATATATATATATTATATTTATTATTTATGATACATATACTACTTACTTATATATAGGCTGTTTATTTATACTTATTATATATATACTATTTATATTTTTATTTACATTTATATATGCCGTTTACATTTATTTACATATACTGTTTATAGTTTACATACTGTTTATATCCACACTGTTTATATATACTGTTTATACCTATATATATATATATATATATTTATTTATATACTGTTATATATCTTATATATCTTATATTTTATACTTACACTTATATTTACACTTCTTTTTCTGGTGTTTTTTTCGGGGGGGGGGGGGGGGGGGGGGGGCCTGAGTGCTAATTTCTTACCACTAGCATGTAAGTGTGAACTGGTATGACAATAAAGTTCCTTGAATCCTTGAAATACCCAACATGCTGATTCCAGCTTCAGTAAAATGCAGAAATGTAATAAATAAATAATAATTTGTTTTTGTTTTTTTGGGGGGTGGACCTCCAGGAGACTTCCTCAAGGTCCCCTGCAGGTCCTCACACTTCACTTTGACAACCACTGCCTGAAAAAAATCTTTGACCCTCCCATGCGCGCACACACACACACACACACAGCTACACAAGTTGAGATGTCTGTCACACACACACACACACCTTGAGGCAGCTGGGGTGGATGATTTCGTTGCAGATGGTGCACTCCATGAGGGAGAGGCTGAACTTCTCCTCCTCCGAGTTCACCGTGTCCTCCTTTCCTGCCTCGCCGCACGCAAAGCACACCGCCGTGTGGGGCAACACCGGCTGCAGAGACACAGGGAGAGAGAGAGAGAGAGAGAGAGAGAGAGAGAGAGACAGGGGGTTTAGTATAAGAAACATGAAAGAAATCAAAATACTCAAATACTTAGTTAAGATATTAACGGCAGAAACTGGTACAAAACTAATTCTCCACGTCAAACCCACTGGTTTATTCACATAGTGGCCATTATGCTTTGAAAAAAAAAGTCATAAAGTCCACAGTTCATTTTGTCTCCTTCTACCCAGAATGCTTTGTGTTTTCGTCACAGGACTGAGACATCTCCAGGTTCGGGGGCGACTCTGCCGTCACCTGGACGAACCAACTGAGCGGAGGGAGGAAACACCGCAGAGCTCAGAGACGCCGCTTCGAAACCCGTTTGCCGTTTCCGCAGCAGAACTTGGAGTGTAATTTCTGGGCCGCCGCAGGGATTCGACCCGGCGACCTCTCTGACCTTCCGCCTGCTGCTGGACGACTGTAATCTAATCTCCGTCAGAATCCAGGCCAAGATCCAGGGTTTGTCTGGCCCGAGCATGACTCAGCTGAACTGAGGAATAGTGATGACTCAGGGGAATATGAACCACCGCCACACACACACACACACACACACACACACACAGCAGGATCAGTGATAGTACTACTGCTAATAGTGTGTGTGTTTCTGGTTTCCAGCTGTGTGTTTGTGCGACTTGACGGCTGCTGCGTCTTCCAAATTTAGAAATGACACAAAAAGTCCACAAGTAACACTAATGAGGCGACGATGAAGACGAACTGACAGCCCGCTCCTCTTCCTCTCTTCATCCTGCTGCAGGGAACAAGAGAGGAACTTAAGCCTCATTAACACCATCGTCATCCTCCTCCTCCTCCTCCTCCTCCCTCCTCTTCCTTCCTCCACTTTCCCTCTTTCATCACCTCCAAGAAACACAGGGAGCAATTTCTCCTTCGGCCTCCTGGAGTGCAGGAGACACCGAGACCTCCTCCTCCTCCTCCTTTAAACATCATCTCTCATTGTGTCTCTCCCTGTACGCAAACAAGAATCCCACTTCCGTCCTCTTCTCCTCCCTCCTCCTGATCACATGAATCACCGTGGAAACCAATAGAGCCAGGGTTAACGTTCATTTGCCAATTTGCCGACCCAAATTTCATTCTTGAGATCATAATAATAAAACCAATATAACATGTGGCCTTGTGTATATCGGCACCGTTCCATTCCTAATTTGGCTAATGCTGCGTTTGTTCAGTTGAACTTGGACCTTTGAACTTCTGAACTGCACATTCTGACACTTTAACGAGTAAAACGGAAAACTGACCAGTGAGGAGGAATCTCCCTTCTTCAGTATTCCCCATGGAGGAAAATTCAGTTTCTTTCTTTCTTTTTCTGTTTTATTTATTCCGTTTATTTCTCAGGGACAGCGTGCACTAATGAACAATTTTGTAAATAAGCCAGAATCAGCCAGAAGGCTAGTTTTCATTTGAAATTAAACAGGCAACGTAAAAAATATATATATTAAATTATATCTGTCTAGCAAAAACAAGGCAATTTACAAGTTATCCTGTATTCATTCATTCATTCATGCTAGGGAGAGAAATGTACAAATTTACTCCCAAGCCCGAGTTCCCGTGAACGCAGAGCCAGCCATCAGTGTGGGTGTATACAAGGCAATTAATCATCAATACTGATACATAAAACTTACTAGAAAGCACCGTTTACATCTTACATCTTTGGGTGGATAGTTTTGACATATTTTACGGTGCTGTGAGTGTGTTTTTTCCTGTTGGACTGGAGAGCTGAGCGGTGAGGCTGTGCTGGGTACAGTTGTAGATGACAGGCGGAGGGGCGGTCCGGTGGCCCACCGTGCAGCAGGTGAACCGTATCACCATATGTTGTATCTATTTGTCAATGCTGACAATGAAATACTTCACACAAACTAAACTATCAGGGTTTCTCAGCCAAAATCACCTCATATGGCCTCTCACTGAGCACATGGCTCCATGAAAGCCAACTCTGGGGTCCAAGACATGAAAAAGTATGAAAACTCCTGATCCAGACTGACAACAAACCGGACTACAGTCGTCCCTCGCTATAACGCGGTTCACCTTTCACGGTCTCGCAGTTTCGCGGATTTTTTTCGTGCAATTTTGCATGCTTTTTTTTTTTTCTTTTTTTACTGGACTTATTTTTCTATGAAGGTTTGAACTTCGAGAGTTTAAACAAGAGAGAAAAGTGAGAAAATGTTAACGCCTGTCTGAGAAAAGTGTATAAAGTGTGTAGTGAGGGGTTTTACAGCCTTAAAACATCTAGAATAATCGTAAAAAAATAAAGCTGACTTCGCAAATCATTCATAAAATGCTAGATGTAAAGCTGCCTTTAGATCCAAAACTCTTTATTTTGGGCTTATATCCTAACACCCTAGTCATACCAAAAAGTAAAATAGCTCTTATAGACATGTGTCTACTCCAAGCAAAACGCTCAATTGCTTTATCATGGAAGAAAATTCAAAGACCACGGGTGGGTAAAATGAGCAGCTGTTGCGCTATAGAAAGGATAACCTATATTTTGAAGAAGAAAATTGAAATGTATGATAAAGTTTGGGGACCTTCCACTGATTACTTAAGGGATGTTGATGTGTTGGACATGAATAGAGATGATGACAATGGAAGTACCTCAAACTGATGTGGCTCTCTATATAATGCTGGAGGATGTTGCATAGCTTTTTATTTTGTTTTTGTTTTTGTTTTTTTTTTGTGTGTGTGTTTTCTTTCTGTATGTGTGTGATTTTTTTTGTAATTATTGTGTATAATTTGTTCTTTTTTTTTTTCTTTTGCTATTGTCTGGTTTAATGTAAAATAATAAATATATTGTTTAAAAAAAATTAAAAAAATAAAGTGCAAAAAAAAAAATAAAGCTGACTACTTCGCGGATTTCGCCTATTGCAGGTTATTTTTAGAACGTAACTCCCGCGATAAACGAGGGACCGCTGTAGTCGGCCTTTTCCATGCACACACATGCTGCTATGACTTTACTCGGTTTGACTCGCATGGCTTGACATTCACATTTCCATGACAACAGGACTGACCACTTAAAAGTGCACCTTTTTAGGGCTGTTTATGGCACTGTGCAGCGGTTGTTGGTAGCCAGATACTTCTCATCATGGACTTGCAGGCTGTTGCTGTGACTTTTCTTGGCATCTATCGCTCATGATGCTTGCAAAAGGACAGGATGACAATATGGACCTAGAAGAGGAAGCCGTCACGCGAAGCCCAGCTGATGTGACCGCAGCCTGCCTGGAGGCCGGTCTGGCGTGTTTTGGCCCGACTTTGGAGACGGTCCACCTCGGGCGCGACTCAGCACATTTAAGCTGGTAATGGAAACGCAAATCAACGCGTCATGGTTTGACTCAGAGCGGCCAAAAGGGTCGATGGAAAAAAAAAATCTATAGTATGGTCGCTTGTGTTGACTCTGTTTAAATGACATTCTGGTGGAGCGTCCCGACCAGGTCCCGCCTCCTGATTGGTTCTGATTTCATCCCTGCCATATCTTCCACATCATATCAAGACCGTTTACATGTATAACTTGTATAACTTGTATTACTCGTATAACTCACATCACTATATGCATGAATGAGGTGTTAGTCTTAGGCACAGCGCCGCGGGTTTGATTCCGCCCCGGGCTCTTTGCTGCATGTCAGCCCTTCTCTCTCTCTTTGCCCTGCCCTAATATTTTAATACAGTCCAGGCTGAAAAACACCAAATCTATCCTTAAGTTGGGCTAAAGCAAAGCGAATTGAAATAATATTGAACTATAATCAATGATGAACTGAAATCAGTATCTATCAATAAGGACCTTGTGACATGGAATCAAATCAGGACATCAGTGCCAATATTCATCCCTAGAAACCAACACTTCCTCATCTCCCTCCTCTTTCTGGAACACACACACACACATACAAGCACACACACACACACACACACCCTCCTGTAAGCACCAGAACAAACCTACATGGCTTTCTTTTCCCCTCCTAACACCCAGCCTCTCATTCTTTCTCCTCCCCCTCCTCTTTTCTGGAGCCTTACAAGCAAACCCCCACCCTTTACACACACACACACACACACACACACACAAACAGACAGACACACAGACACACATACCCAAAGGCTTTTGATTAAGGCTTTTAGAAAGAAGATGCGAGCAACAGAAGAAAGACTGGATCACTGTATCTGTGTGTATATGTGTCTGTGTGTGTGTGTGTGTGTGTGTGTGTGTGTGTGCATCCCTGTGAAACCACAGCGGTGGATCAAAGCCAGCTCTCTCTCTCTCTCTCACTCACTCACTCACTTTCTCTTGCTCTCTCTCTCATGCACACACACACACACACACACACAAACAGGGCCAGCAACCATCTCTGGTTGCCACGGAAACCCAGCATCGTCGCCTGCTGGGCTCCAAGCTCTCGGTTGATGCTATTTGAAGCATCGACACAATCGCACCTTCAGTCTTTCAAGAAGACATTCTGAGAGAGAGAGGGAGAGAGAGAGAGAGGGAGTGTGTGTGAGAGAGTGAGTGTGTGTGTATGTGTGTGTGTGTGTGTGTGTGTGTGTGTGAGAGAGAGAGAGAGGTTCCATGCAGAGTGCTCCTATTCTGCTGGACTAATGGTTAGCTAATCTTTTCCTTTCTCTGACTGTGTTGCTAAACCACCACAGCCCTGTCCTCTTTGTGTGTGTGTGTGTGTGTGTGTGTACCCAACATATGAGTGGGTGTACCAAGAGATTATGCCAGTGTATAAATCGACATTCTGTGCGTGTGTGTGTGTTTTAAGGATGTATCAGTGTGTCTGAGTTAATGTGATTGAGTGCACAAGGAAATTATGCCAGCCTGCAACTCTATGCTGTGTATGAGACCATGTGCATGTGTGTGTGCGTGTGTGTGTGTGTGTGTGTGTGTGTGTGTGCATTCACTCAGCATGTCACCTAGTGAAGTAGCTGACTCCACTGCCCTCGTAAGAAAAGTTTAGAAATCTGGTTTCCATGATTTCCAGGACTTTGCCTGTCAACTTTCCTGACTCTGAGGCGGATGAAACTTGTTTTATAGTCCATGTTTTAAAAAAAAAAAAAAAAAGTCAGTCAATTTAAAGAGGGTGGGCATGCTGCCAGACAGAGAGAGAAAAACAGAAAAACAGACAGCCCAACTTAAACATTTCATTTGAAAAAAGAATTGTTTTCTCAGCTAAAGAGTCTTCATTTGTTAGTAATCTCCTGTTTGGATGTGAACTTTGTCTCTTCTGCTGGCAAACAGAACAGGAACGATAGAGTTATAATCAAATATCATGATATCTTTGACTGAATACTTCCATTCTGATATTGTGACGACACTGCAGAGAGCAGACAGTGTAGATAGAGACGACTGGTGCTCGGAAAATATGTTTGCTGATGACAAAACAGCTACAACAGTCTAATAAGTTCAGAAAATTACTGTAATGAGCCTTTAAAACAGGACAAGGCAACACTTATGGCACACCACAACATCACCACATCCAAAATACCAGACAACATCTCGTCTCATGTCACTCTGCTGACATAATCTCAGTGTATCACCCAGCCTCTCTGGCAGAGAAAATAGTTTAGAGATTAAATAGTTTAGAGATTAACTAGCTGTGCTCCCTCCTTAAAAACTAAAGTGCCGGCACTGATGTTTTTGGGTGTAACACAGAGCTGCAGAGTGATTCATGTTGCAACAAAGTGTTGCAGTTTGTAGCCTTAAAACCCGGAAGTGAGTTTGGCATTCGTAAGCCATGAGTTCCCTGGACAGATTCCCAATGTTTTTTTCCCCCATAAGGTTTTTTGATTTATCCATAAAGTAAGGTCTGTGGTTCACAAAAGCATAAACAAGTTTGATGCTTTGTTCTACGACATTAATGACACCCATCGGCATCTCAGCTGCAACATTTTAAGCTGTGTGCTTTGCAAAAGTTGCTACTGAAGCTACGACGGCTGTTGGAGTAATTACTCGTCAGTGCATCGAGCCGGTTGACTCACATTTTCACTCGGCTCGGCTCGAAAAGCTGCATCTCCTGTTCGCTCATGCTTGCATCAAACTTTTCCTGCGTGGATGTTTCTTGTGTGGAAACAATGAAATCTCAGTCAGGTGTGTTTGGACCGACAAAAGATCTCGTTTGCCGTTTCTCCTCCAGCCCCGCACCTCTTTTTGATGTGCAAACAGCCACCAACTTCATTAAAGCTGCCGAGGGAACTCACGGTTAAAGTAACGTCTGGGTTGGCTTTCAAAAAACACATCATCTCCAGAATACTCGGCTGCAGCCACGAGCCGGCGTGAGAGTTTGTTTGCAGGCCACAAACACACAACACTCAGGTGTGCAAAGGAGCTGCGGCGTGGGATTAAGAGGAAACATGATGCAAATAACATTAGAAGCTCAGAGCTGCCAGCCATATCTCGTTCTGCTGCATCTCATTCCATCCAGGACAACTTCCTCGTGGTAAACTAAACCAACACGCTGCCAGCCAGGTGACTGAGCGCCACACAGCTGAGGCAGATTAACCTGCAGACTGACACGTGCAGTCTGCTGCCCCTGTGCATCCCTGCACCGCTGCGTTACACCAGGTCAGCTCTTGTTGTGTGTGACTTCCTCACCGTGCGTTACACTCGGCGATTTAAGTGCCTCTCAGACTCCAGGCGGTTCGCTCTCTGGCTATAGATAGCTTTATATAAATCAATGTTAGAGTTCAACTCTCTCGCTACTGTGGTTAAAGTCTTGTTGATACATGCAAATAGAGGCCTTTCAGCCTAAGTGAGGACTTTGCAAAATGTTGCGTGCTGGGCATGCAAATGTCTTGTTTGAAACTGCCTCAGCGACTACACTTACACGAGCTCAGTGTTACACATAAGAGCTCGTATCGCAGAGCATTATTTTGGAGTAATCTGTTTACTATTTCTGAGGGCTGCTTATATCAGGTGGCTGCATGCTTCAGCGTGTACCTGCAAGCTTCAGATTGTGTGTGTGAGTATGTGTGTGTGTGTGCATGTATCTATCCATACAGGTCATATGCTGGACACATTTGCTCAAAGTCTATTTCAGTGTCACGAGTGCATCCGTTTTTCCACACAAGGAAGCCCAGCGGGGATCAGACTCCCAACCTTAGGAGCGTTAGTTGCCTTGCTGTTGTTCCACAGAGGCACACAGGACTTATGCACATGTCTCTTCCTGCATGCATGTGTCTGCGCTCTTCACATGCATTCACACCGCGAGCAGCACCATCAACAAGTCACCGCAAGTCCAACCTTCTCCTACAGAGCTGAGCGAGTGAGAAAACCTGACCAAAGTGTGGACGAGAAGTTGACTCCAGCCTGGCAAATCTTTCCAGGTTTGTGTAGTCTGTATCTGAACGACGACTGGGAGAAAAGTCTCAAAAACTGACTCTAGAAGGGCGGATCCGTCTCTATGGTCTGACAGTCGACTAATCAATCGACATCTGACTGTTTGACTAGGCTTGCTGATTGCTTTTCCCAGTGAGATTCATGTAACGTGCTATGGCTTATTCATGTTTTTTTTTTGTTTTTTTTTTACGATGACACCAAAGTTGCCTAATCCCATCAGTTTCTTGAACACACCTTATTCAAATTTCAACATTCACTGAAAACACATTAACACCCAATTTGTAAAGCAGATTTTACAAACCGCGTAAAGCACGGAATCGCAGGTTCATGTTAAACATGAGCAACAAGGCAGGAACAGACCAGAAAGATACTTTTCATTTCTCTGCCTGTTTTCTTTATTTTAAAAAAAGAATTTGAAATTGAAATTGAAAGCATTCAGAGAGTGATGAGTCGGCAAACCGATCAGGCAACACACAGACTGGACGTCCTCAAAACGAGAAGAGGTAAAAACAGTGAATGGCTGCACCGTGTGTGGTCAGTTAGTGAAACTGTGGCCGATTTGTTACAGGGACGGTCATATCCCATTGGTAACGTGCGATAAATTTTGAATGAGACACAGTAAATGGGTGGAAGTGCTGTAAACGCCCCCTGAGGACGTAACAGAAAACTGTTTGTGCCGATTCATTTTGAAAGAACGACAGCGAATGGGGAAACGCCGACACTCGGCCGACCAATGGTGCAACCTCATCGCTCGGTCAGTGAGTCAACCCCAAACAGAATTTTGCACATTCTTAGTTGAAGCTGGGCTCTGACTTTCTTTTTTGCTTACCTCTGAGGAAAGCTGCCTAATTAAGCACGCAGCAGCTAGCTTTACCTCACCAGAGAGATTATATGAAAAGTGACACCAAGAGGGCAAAAAAATACAAAACTTGCCTGTTGAAAACTTTGTCACTGCAGGAGACTACACACACACTTCTCACACCGCCCACAGAACACAGCGACACTTCAACCAAACTGCTCCCGTTGTGAGCGTGCAAATGTGTGTGTCCCTGTGCGTGAAATGTGTGTGTCCCACTCACCGCTGTGCACTGTCTCAGGAGGCAGGACTGCTTCATCCGGCCGGGCCCTCCGAACTTCTTCATGTCCTTACAGAAGTGACACTCGCCGCACTCGGTCCGCATGCAGGCCTGGCAGCGCCGGCACCGCGTCCTCCTGCGCCTCGCCCCCCCGCCTGCCCCCCCGCCCAGCGCCTTACTGCCCGACATCCCCAAATAAGTCAGCTGTGGACAGAGAGACACATCCATCCAGAACACAAGCGTGCACACAGAGAGAACACACACACACACACACACACAGGTGAGAGGTTAATTTTGCACACAACAAGCACAACAGCCCTGCCTTACAGCTTCACTATCTGGTATCTCTCTGTACAACTGGGAAAAACACTGTATAATGTATAAGCAGAGAAAGGATGGATGAAGGGGAGAGAGAGGAATGAGAGCGAAAGAAAACACATAACACACACCGACGGAAGGACAGACAGTTGCGAGCAGCCAAAGCCTCAAGTCAAATCATGACACGTCTGTCTAACCACTGGGCTTGTTGTACAATAGTGTGGCTTTTGGGGTAGTTTTCTTGATCAAAATGAGAAATTTGGTTCCATATTTTTTGTTTGAAACCCATTCACCAAACAGGACAGGAAACAAACAGCAGCCACCCAGCCAAACGCTGGTAAATTTGGGATGGGGAAACCAAGTTTCTATGAAGAATAAGTTGCTTTAGTACTTAACAGTCCAATGCTTGGAGGTTTGGATTTACTCTCTTCAAAATGTATTGTTGGCAGCTGAAAATTAGCAAGAAAACTTTAGGGCCTGGCAGCAGCTGAGGGGTAACGACAAAAAAAATTTTAACAAATAAAATAAAAAATGTTTCCTTTCCTGTCATCACCTCTTTCCTCATTGTATTTGGATGCTTTATTTCAAAATAAGCAAAAATTTACACTAGACCTGAAATTGGTCAGACAAAAAAAAACTTTGATTTTGATGTGCAATAAACATGCAGGAATTTCTCTCACAAGGGGTGCTGCCTGTCAACCTGTTTTGTTGCATGGTCCATTCTGATCTCCCCTGCATCAGTCCAAGGTTAACATAGCTGCTGTTGTTCCAAGAATAAACGTACAGCGGGGTTTGTTAAATTTCTGCAGGCCAAGAGCTGAACTCATTAAACTGTTTCTGGCAATGTAATCCACAGAAACACCGAGGTTTACAGATGATGCCTGGCTGACAGTCTCAGGAGGAGAGTGCAGTATTGGGTACCTGATTTGAACCTGGCAAAAACAGCGGGGTAAAATATGTGTCTGGGTTGTGTTTAGTTAATACAAACAAGACAGAATGAAAACTCATTTTCCTCAACCACTTATGGGGGAAACTATTTAAAAGCACAGTCCTGGTTTTGATTACACACACCTAGATTTAAATTCAGCTTCTAATCACCAAGTAGAACAAACATAGAGTAATCTGTATTGGTGACATTGGGTAAGCGCTCAAAATGTACCAGGAGTATATTCCATACATATATCTATATAAATATATAATCCTATGAGGTCTGATCAGATCCATAAAAAAACATGTTCATAATTCATTACAGGGAATTCAATTACATGTGGTGAAGCACTTAACAAAGAGTTCAAAAGAGCAGAAATGTTTGAGGAGAAAGGGAAAATGATGGAGGGAGTATCTCTCCTTTCATCTGTCTGACTGTCTGTCCTTCATCCCAATCTCCTGATTTTTGAGAGGTGGGCAGAGGAGAGAGCAATAGAGGGAGGGTGACACTGCAGAAAAAGAAAGATGAAAGTCCCTCACATAAAAAAAAAAAAAAAAACATAATCTAATAAAATCACTAACGGCCATTTCAATTTAGCCTGCCTGCCTCCCTCCAAGCTGCTTTCCAGAAATTAACTAATGCCAAGGGGCTGCTGGCTGGTGGGTGTGCTTGGCCACAGGAAGGCTTATTCCTGCAATCATCACAAACGTATCTGATTCATCCAACGATAATAAAACATTCATATACAAACAGTCAGCACTAGAACAAGTGGGCAAGCTTGTGACAGATGCAGTTTTCTCCCAAGTAACCGCAAAAAAAGCACTAGATAGCAGGTCTGGGCTGCTCAGCAAGCTAAGGTGGTGAGCTAACGTTAGGTAGCCCACTGGACTGTGAATGTGTAATCAATTACTCATGTCTCCAAATGCACTCGACTGCATTTTGCTAATTAGTTGTATGGGAACTTTTGGTACTGACTGGTATATCTGTCCAAATGAAGGCCGGTGGCGTAAGATTGGACAGAGATGTTACAAAACCAGCAAAGCTAGCTAACATAAGTTAGCTGGCCAAGAATAATGAAGATGCGCATCTGGCACCACTTGTGAGATAGCTGCTAGCCAGCTAGCTGCTGAGCACAAGCTTGCCTGTAGTAACCTACATTCAGCCAGCTAATGCATGCAAACACGGCAGTGTTAGAAATGAGATGTAAACGTTTATTGTATCGTTACTCAAACACACAACTAAAATAACGCACACTATCTCAATTCTCCGTGATCCAACAACCTTGCTAACATGAACATTAGCTAGCTAACTCTTCTCCATTCGCCCCCTGCAATATGCTTCCTCTTTCATTACTGCTCAGCATCATGAAAGGCAAAGTGGCACACAGACGGTGGTAAAATGTGAGTGGCTGGTGGGGGAAAGCAGAATGCGGGCACTAACCTCTTCGTATCGGGTCGCATACTCCTTGGTCGCTCATTAGAAATAATATTAGCCAACAGTTAGCCAACGTTAGCTCTGGTTTTAGCCAGCTAGCCGTCCGCTTCCTTGTTTCTTTCTCCCTGCCAGCGGCTCTCCCCGTGTGAGGCTCGTTCACATGCGTCCCATGTTGTTAGCCACAGCGCGTCGGCTCGCTCGCAGGCTGGCCTCCCGTCCTGCTGCCCGCTGGCTGTCTAAGCGCCTCCGGGACGATGATTGCCAAACTGATCGATAGCGATAAATTCAGGGACGCAATACTGAATCGTGCCCATTCACTTGGCTACTCCTTTCTCTGACCCCCTCTCTCTCCCTCTCTCTCTCTGTGTGTGCCTCTATCTCTCTCTCTCCTCGTTTCTTGCTCTGTGTTGCACGTCTCACACCGTGCTCTTCCCCCGGGGCTTCAAAACATGCAAAATAGCAAATTGTGACTGGAAACGTTTTGTTCTGAGGAGATATAACCTTCTGCGGTAGCTAATATCCACCGGTGTATCTGTGCTAATTACAGTGCAAATGCTGCAAATGAAAGATAAATTATAAGAAGAGCGCCTGAGCGTGGCTATTGTTCTCGGTTTTCTATTGTGTGGCGCCCGTGTTGTGTGTGTTTTCTCGGGTTAGGCTGCTGTGTGTCAGCCGGCTGACAGCATCAATACGACACGTTTAATCCCCCGTATTCATTACATCACATAGGTGACTATCGCACTCCCATTTTTTTTCCCTTGGAAAAAATAAAATAAATAAATAAATATGGTAAATAAAATATGGGCAGCGAAAATATATACGCCCCTCCCCCTCTGGAGACGTCATGCGCGTCGGAGCCACCCGAGGCCTGCTGGGAGTTGTAGTGTCATATCGCTCTAGCGCGCTGTGCGTCGGTTTTGTGATGCATTTGAAAACCAGAAAAAAATTGCTAACAAATAGTTTTTAATGACCGACAGTTATATGATTCGACTACACTTGATTTCAACAGATGAATCAGTAGAGCGACTGAATATTTAGCCAAATATTTTAAATGGGCAGGTGTTTTTTTTTTTTCTCATACAGAAAAAAAAAAAATAAATAGCCTAATAAAATTTCAGGCAGAATTTTTCATGCTGGACTAGTGTATATTTTGCTAGTGTGAACCTCTTCATCTCAATGAAAAAATATTTCAGCACATTTTATTTAATAGATGTATCTGAGCTGGTATAAGACGGCATCAGGCATGATAGTTCAGATACTTATCACAAGTACGGTTTAACCTAGTGGATCTCTTCTGTCTTGATGTAGACTATAAGATGATTTCTCTTTCCTAAATAATGATGATGATGATGATGATGATGATGATGATAACAACAACAACAACAACAATAATAATAATAATTTCTAACTAGGGTTAAATTGTTGGTGCTGGTGTTTGATTAATTATTTGTAAAACTGTGGGTGTGTGTAAGCAGCCATGTGAAACTATGAAACTAGTCAAGCTGCATGGTAAGTTATACCTGTTTGAAGCTTTTTAAAGCCTGTTTCTCTCAAAGAGCCCCATATTGCCACTTAATCAAAAACCCTCAGGGACTCAACCTGCTTGTCATGATGTATTCTAACAAATAGTGGCAGGTAAAATATCTGCTTGAGCATTAGGGCTGAATGATATATTGTTATCTTATCGTTATCTAGATATGAACATATGGACGATAATAAATTCAGGATTCATAAATTCAGACTAAGACAGTGATTGGTCTGTGCTGATCAAAAATATTTTTTGAAGCAACTGCATTTTCTACATCCACTTGGTACTATTATGATGTTTTTTTTTTTGTTGTTGTTGTTTTTTTTTTTTTTTTTGAAGAATGCTTATTTCCACTGTTTCTTTTTCCACTTAACATTTCAAATAAGTGTGAACCCATAGTCATATCGTGTATAGTATGTCGGGATAGTTGGTATAAATACCGAGGTATGACATTTTTGTCCGCAGAATGCCCGCATTCTCCACTGACTTTACTGCTGTTTAACTGTTATTACTTCTGTTTAACTGTTAATACTTCTGTTGAAATTGTTCATATTCCTATCTTTTTATAATCCTTGTTCATAGTGTTTATATTGCTTACTGCTATTTATCATGTGTATACTGTATATTTCTTCTAAATTTGCACATTGACCTACCTCCATGCACATTTTATACACCCATGCACACGTTTTTTTCTGTTTTTTTTTTTTTTTTTTTTTTTTTTTTTTTTTGCACATTGCTTTTTGCACACTGGGTTGTACTTAGGTTATTCTGTTGTTCTGTTGTTAGGTTATTCTTATTCTGTTATACTTAGATCTTATTCTTTATTTCTTTTTTTCATTATTATTTACTTAATCTGTAATCTGTGGATACCGCTGAAGAAAATGTGAATTTCCTGCGGGATGAATAAAGTATCTACCTACCATATAGAGCAGCCCTTATTTACCAGTCAGGCTTGGAAGTTCTCATTTCTCATAAAAGTATTTTTTTTGCTTGGTGAAAGTGAAAGTTCACATTTTTCCCTGTTGACAACATGCAAATTCCGGCATATTAATACATTAGAGACAGTGACAGCCACATGTGAAACAGAGCAGAGTGTTTTGTGAACTCCCTCCCTCCCTCCCTCTCTCCACACACACTTTGCCCCGGCCTCTCCTCTCCTGCTGGCTAACAGGCTAGCCTAGCTCCGCGGCTACAGCAGTCAGTCTTCCCCACAGTGTAATTAGTTGAGACGCACCGGCTCCAACAACATTACGGTGCTGTAGACTGATCTAGCTCCTCACAAAATTCAAAGACGGGGAAACAACTAGGCCACGTACATCGAAGGGACATAAAGATAGGTATTCAATTATCCAACAACTGAAGATGATTAAGCTCTTTTCCCTGAAGCAGCAGAAGAAAGACGAGGAATCTGCTGGAGGAAACAGAACAGGAGCCGGGGGGAAAAAAGCGAGCGCGGCCCAGCTTCGAATACAGAAAGGTAGGCTAGCGACCAGCGCGGCTAGCCGGTCGCTTTGGTGGCGTCCACCTGGGCTGAGCAGCCACTTGGAAATCACAGGGAAACACTAACACATCGGCATCTACTCGGTGTTGATGTACCCGCCTCAAGAGCTGATAAATAAACACAATATACGCAGGGTTTTTGTCACAAGACACGGAGGCTAGCCAGCAAGCTAGCTGTAGGGTGAACGGCTACTAGCTAACGTCAGCTAGCTAGCTTGTGCTATATTTGAAAACAAAACGCAAACGTCGCAGCCAGCCGGTTAAAAGGGAACATATAACAAATCGATTTAAGGTTGCCAATTAGCCCACAGTCACCCACGGTAACTAACACTCTGGGTGACTGGCTCTGTCGTTGTCAAAATCTAGAAAACAAATCCATGGCAACTGCTCTGCTAAGTAGCCGCTAACTAGCTTACATTTGTCAGTGCCATCAATTCAAGATGTCAAGATTACTTTGAGTAACGTTAAATTGTAAGCTAATTAGCCAACATGAGATGACTTACAACCGGCTGCTTTGCTGTGCCAACTTGTTGGTAATTGTCTACAAGCTGACAAACTTCTTATCCACCTCTAACTTAGTCAGATTTTTAGTAAGCTCAAGAATATGTTAGGTAATTGCCGGTTAATATCATCATCATTCATTACTACCATTGTTAATACAACAACCATGTATAGAAACACTTAACTGGTCTTTTTCTGATTGTCCTTTATTTATTGTTTGGTAAAGAATATTTATTGAATTACTAAAATTAGCCTTATTATCTCTAACAGGGACCCAAAGTCCAATGAGTCAGTTGTCATTGTGTTATAAACTGTCATCCAGACTTTTTTCAAACCTGAAAAAGAGCTTACACACTGATGAGCTGTGGGATAACTGTACCATACAAGCAAAAATGAATTAGTAGCAAAATGTCCTCTGAAAACTCGTAACTTACTCACACATGGTGACACAGAATGACAGGTAGTGGGTTTGAGTCTGAGGTTTAAACAGTGATGAGGATCAGCTCTGCTTCTCTCTCTGTTTCCTGTCCTGAAGTCTCTTGGGCTGGTTTGGTTTAGTGCAGGTTCACACCACTCTGTCACACTGCTCCTCCACCTGGGAAAAGAGATATTTACCATTACACAGATGCTGATGTAACAGCCCTGTAGGATGTTTTCGGGTGGGAGCTTTCAAATAAACTTCTCCAAAATCCAGTCATTGTGGAGAGACACAGAAAGGGCAAATGTCTTGTGGCCCAGGGGCGATCTGTTTCATTTCCTCATGGATCGGCCTTCAGAGACTTACAACGTCAAAGCAGCATTGTTACTTATCAAAATCTCACATCATTTAATAGGGCTGGGACCATATGTTTATCTTTTGATTTGATACTATCATGATACTTGGGTGCCGATTCAGTGTGTATTGCGATTCTACAAGCATTGTGATTTGAAATTATGAGTTATTACGATTTTTTATTCATAATGTAAAGTTTCATGAGACTGTGCTTATTTTAAAGGTCCCCATGGGTCATTTTATACATTTATGTCAAATTTCAAAAAATGTTCTCACTACAATGAAATGGTTACTATGGGGGATAACATCATTAAACATGAATAAAATTGAGCTCACTGAATCCACAAGTCTCAGCCCTCCAGTCAAACCCAATTAATGCCACTTCAATACTGTTTAGGCCCCAGTCTGCACAAATATACCATTTTACAACAGGCCAAAAGAACACATTTGTTCTGCATGCTGAAACCTGCATGGTTTATGTCCCAAACTGCTTGGGAAAACCCATTTTCATTCAGACATGTTGAGATGAGAGGTCAAGTGACCCTCTTGAAAATGTCATTTTTTTCCCTGGCCAAAATTTAGCCTAACTTGGGAGCAGTATTTAAAGAATCACAATACTGAAGTGAATCATTTTTTTTCCCACCACCCCTAATGTTTAGGGTGGGTGCTTTCAGATAAATTTCTTCAGATTCCTCAAAGGATCAGCTTTCGGAGTCTTACAGCGTCAAAGCAGTGTTGTTACTCACCAACATTTCACAGCATTGAATCAACTGTCGTAATTTTCCTTGGCAGTGTGCAGCTTAAATGTATCAAGAATGGCTGGAAAGTCTTGTCTTTACTGTTTGTGGAGTTATTGCACATCTGCTTAACTCTCCTTCCTCATTGGCTTGAGCGCATTCGCAGATATTGACCAAACTTAGGTTCATCCAAAACTTGACTCTTCGGTCATCCATTCTGAAAGCTCCAGCCTTTTTTTTTTTTTTTTTTTTTTTTTTTTTGGTACATACAAGTTTTGTGTCCCAGAGGAAGATGAAGCCAGGTGATGCAATGCTGTGAAATTTTGGTGAGTATCGACTTTGTTTTGACTTAATGCGACTGAAAGTTGATAGAGTTGTGGAGCATGTGGAAACCAGAGTGGGACGTTAGAGGAAAAAGGGTGGATGAGAGCAGGTTTGTCATTCATCAATTGATTTTGGCCTGTGGCAAAACCAGAAAGCTTGATTTTCAAATAGAATTACCTTTCCCACTGCTCCTTTAATTTAAGCATCGATCACATTAAGATTTTCTTACCGTTTCACCGATTTGAAGCACCACCAACCTGAATGAAATGACTGTGGGGTTAACATACCAGCAGTCAGATATACTGAGGACGCACTGTACATATTCTTGCACCTGGACCCATTATCAGGTTATTTCTGCATGTGTCTCCTCTCCTGTGACACATGGATTTGGGGCAAAACGTGTCCATTCTCCTTATTTCTGCATAATGCTATGACTGAGGCACGATTATATTCTGGGAGGGAAATCAACTTTCCTCCCACCATGTCTTTGACGATCCTCGGTTATCCAGGTCATAGTATACTAGCTACTATTAACCAGAATTCATGAAGCCTATTGGATGAGAGTTGAAACATCTAAAAGATAAAGAAGTCCAGTTGACTTTGACTTCCTACATGATGATTTTTTTCCCCCCACCAGCAGCCATATATGATTTCTTTAAAAAATAATCACCTACCTTTCCTGTTTTACCAATTAAAGTTAATAGAGAAACAACCCACAGATGATGGCTGACCACCTGCCATGTCGACTGGTAGGATACAAACTTAACTAGCGACACCCAAATATCTCCCTGCGTTTAGCTGGTGGTTTCCCTCACCTTGATAACAACCCAAATATACAGTGCTGATTAAATAGTGGCTGCCTGATTTGTCATCAAGCCACTCTGCTTCAGCTGTTTTGGAGGCGTCATTCACTCCCTGCTGAGATGCTGCAGTTTCAGCATCTCACATGTTTCCCTCACAGAGTCTCTGTCAGAAAATGAAACTTAACCTTTTTTTGGTCCAGGAGCAGCTATGTATGACACATCTTAAATTTTACCAGCCACTTTCACTTCTTCACCAGTGACAGGTGTGCTATATTCTTTAAAAAATGAAATATGGTTCTCCAAATGACGGTGCGGCTTGTCGTCTGGCGGAGGAGACAAACTTAACTCACTGAGGTTGTAAACCCAGCAGCTCTCACTGCTTTGCAACGTGTTGGAGTGGGAGCAGCACTGAGGCTCACCTCAAAGTAACTCCTGCAACCTCAGAAATGTGAGCTGAAAAATCCTCAATGGGAACTGGCCGAAAGTACTGAAGTGAATGGCGCCAATCCAGCAGCTTGCATCTGCTCCATTCAGTGCAGATAAAGATGACAGGTGCTCTGTCCGGGGGGCTGCCGGGTGCCGCTGTGCATGCTGATAAGTCGACTTAGAATAATGAACTGGAAATGTTGAGGTTTTTGTTGTAGGTGGCGTTCTGTCTTGTTTCCTATCAAAACTGGACTTCTCAGAAAGTCAGGGTGGTATATGATTTTTTTCTTTTTTTTTTTTTTCCAAAGATAGGCCAAACAGAAATCAGGGAAAACTTCAAAACCAACAGAATTAAAACCCTGCCCATAATGCTTTGCAGCATGAACGATGATAAAATTGACCAAACACGCAAACAGAACAAGCTGGGGAGTCGTGTCAGCACTTTCCACTTCAGGATGCTTTGAATGTGGCACAGTGATATTTTTCATAGCTACACTGTGCTTTCCACTTCCACATACACTAAACACACGGGGAAAACAAAGAGGGTCACCTGTGATGCAAGCATATAAGCACATAAAAAACCAAAAGTTTCCATGCAGAACCCCCATATGTTACGGTATACATTAGTTTGTCAAAAGGCCATGACAGATCATGAAGCCTTGATTTCATAAGTAGTTCATGTCATCCTGTGGGATCCTCAAAGCCCTTTCAGACTGTACAGAAGATCTTTTTGTCTCCTGCAGGGTTTGCTAGTAGAGAGAGAGAGAGAGAGGCGCGAGTCTCTGGCCTTGTCTTACCTCACTCATCACTCACCTTTGTGTCTATGTGTGTGTGTGTGTGTGTCTGGGTGTCTGTGTGTGTGTCTCTCTCTCAGACATCAATGAGCTGAACCTGCCAAAGACGTGTGAGATCAACTTCCCTGACGATGATGACCTGCTCAACTTCAGACTCATCATCTCACCAGACGAGGTTGGTGTGTGTGTGTGTGTGTGTGCGCGCGCGCGTGTGTGCGTGAGCATGTGTGTGTGTGAATTAGTTTCTCTTACTGCTGGACAACAGTGTGAACAGCATGGTGGATGAAGCGCTCTGATCTGACCAGTTGTGTGTTGATCTGCAGCTGCAAAATTTAAAATTGGCAAATCATGTCTCTCATATTGTTTACATCACTTTGATGAGTTAAAATAGCCAGCTGGTAGGGGTGTAACGGTTAAATAAACCTACAGTTTGGGTTGTACTGAGATTTTTGGGTCACAATTTTGGTTTTGGTTCAGTTTGTTTTGTACATCAAAGAGAAAAAAAACACTACAATCCCCAGTGCTCTCTGCAGGTTTTCTAATTTGGAAAAATAACTTTTTTCATTCCAAGACTTGGGTTAACTATATGAAATCAACAGATATTCTGTCAAAGGCAAAGGTCTACTTAGAGTACTTAAAATAAACATAAAAATACTTTCAGTGTTTTCATTGATTCATCAGCTAAGTGTGTGGCTGAATGACTCATGCAGTGGGTGTGTTTGTAACGCTGCACGTTGTGGGGTGTGTTGTGGTTTGAATGGTTCGGTTTCTACCGCTCAATTTTTAACCCCCTACTAGCTAGCTAGCACCAGGTATGTAAGCATTAATTGAAAAGAAACCATTTTTCAAGTATCATTTTTGAGATGTTTATTCCTGTGTGCAGAATTGAGGAGCTTCAAACAGCTTATATCAACTTCTCGTCTGTTTTGCACTCATCAGACAAAACCGTCGAAATCCCATCAGCAGGAAAACAATCGAGCGCATAATCTGATTAAGTGTTAACAACTCACGACAGCAAAAAGTTCAGCCTTGGTCAGTTTTTCTTGCTGTCCACAGCTCAGAGCTCCACAGGCCAGGAGCTCCTTACTTCAGTAAAAGTTGGAGATTGTTTCACATTTGCCGAGCTGCTGAATTCCATCTTGCGTCAAAACAGCACCACACTTCAGGATCATGCAACAACACAAGTTTGCACATTACAAGACTGAACGACAAGGGACTGCAGAGTCTGGAGTGAACTGATGAGAAGCTGAAGGTCCGACCTGGTGGGACCAGAGCCTGCGAGATGGAAAAACAAATAGGTCATTGATGTAGACGCTCATGCATTAGCAGCAATAAACACAACAACAGTTGTGGATCAACTGGCCACAGATTTTGTTTTGTCTGCTCGTCTGTCTGCTTTGCAGTAAACAGAATGAGGGCACATCCTGCTGAAATCTGATTGGCCAGTGTGATAAACTGGCTTGTGGAACCATCTCACTTTACAACATCAATATCAAAAATATGAAACATTTTTGAAAACGATCCACTATGAGATATCCAGTATATCATCAGTCTCCTACTTTCTCTCTGCTCCTCTCTTTTTTTCATCGCTCTCTTTGTCCCAGAGTGGACAAATCAAATCAAAAAGCCAATGTGCCACTTACTTTAATGAGCTTGTAGAGGTCTGATGATGAGTTGGAGAAGCTGAGATGTTTTTTTTTTTGCGGACACAGCAAGCACCATTTTATGTAATTTGTCTTTTTTAGATTTTGGTAAAATACTGTGTCCAGATGTGGCCACTGGCCAGGACTTTTTGACGGAAACTTTTCAGTTCCCTTATTCTACTTTCTGTCCTTTCTACGTGGTTGGCATATTGACATTTGCTGTAAGTAGATGTTGAATATAAGTCAATTAAAAATCCTTTTTTGGGAAGTACACCATTTCTCTAGCTCCGCAGCACCCCTGCTTCCCACGTCCATGCTTAAAATTCATTTTCTCACAATGCTTTGGCCTGGCAGGCTTGTAATACACAGGCAGAAACCCTGCAACTGGACAATGAATTCAGTGTAAGACGACAGTGCAGTAAACAAAATGGACAAAACAAATACACAGGCCACTGGGTTTATTTTCCAGCTCCATTAAAAAAAAAATAAGATACCTTGGGTCTGTTTAAAAAAAACAAAAAAAAACAAAAACTGCTGCCTACTGATGAAATGAAAACACTTTCAGGCATCTTAAGACTTTGCCTGCACTATTGTTTTGTTTGGTTGTAGGATCAGCTATGCTTTTGAAATACTGACTGATGAGCGGCATTTTTTTTACAAGGTCCTCCATAAATACAACACATACATTGTACTTTTGAATTTGCCTTCACAATTTTAGGAGCAAAATTATTATTTTCTTCACAATTTTCAACTCCAGCAGGTGCTCAAAATGTCTTAACGGGGTCAATATTGCATTTTGCTATGATTATAAGTTGTGGAAATGCTAATTACACATGTAATTATAGATACTGCTGTAAATGGTCTTTAAATTTGGGAAAGGAGTGTGTGCGCAGCTGCTTCATGTTAAGCATTGAGTTCATGCTCTCATCTGAGGCGATGGGTAGTGGTTTCAGCAGCACAACAAGCTCAACATCAAAAGCTGTCAGTAAAGAGGTCAAAGGTCAGAGCCACAGCAGCCTGTAACAGAAGTAAATGAATCTTTAGAATGATCATGTCTAATAGAGAAGTGTGAAAATTTGCAAAAAGGTCACGGCAGAGGCCAGAGAGTGGGACTTTTAACACTTAACACTGCTGTCTTTGTCTCGCAGGGCTTTTACAAAGGCGGAAAGTTCGTCTTCAGCTTTAAGGTGAGCTCTCCAAGGAGAAGATCGACTTATTATGCTGCTTCACCCAGGGCTGGGTGATACATCCATATTATATCGATATCATCTCTCTCTCTCTCTCTCTCTCTCTCTCTCTCTCTCTCTCTCTCTCTCTCTCTCTCTCTCTCTCTCATATTCATCGTCTCTGTCTTTCTGTTCCTTTTCAGTGTCTCTTTCCCTCCTCTTTCTCCATTTCTCTCTCTAATTTGGTTGATTCTCATTCAGTTAGTTTAATTTCAGTTACTTGATACTTTTGTGTGTCAACAAATCTGGCCGACCCTAATGAAACCCTTTCAAAGCCCCATTAGATAAACTCAGAAACGTGTGTATGTGTGTGTGTGTGTGTGTGTGTTTCAGGTAGGACAGGGTTACCCTCATGACCCCCCTAAGGTAAAGTGTGAGACGATGGTGTATCACCCCAACATTGACTTGGAAGGAAACGTCTGCCTAAATATCTTAAGGTATGTGAACAGGCTGTTGTGTTGTTTTTATTTGTTTGTTTATTAGTTTGTTTTTCTAAATCAATCATGAATTATATATTAAATCACTTTAAATTTACTTCTTAGAATGATATTGCACTTTTAAACTTTTGTTTTGTTTTAAAGGCAAACATTTTTATGTATTTATTCATTTATTTTAAACACATCAAAAACTAAAAAACATTTCCTGATGTAACCATTTTATTTTGAACACCTGGTTTTCAAAAATATTTTCAAGCTCATACAACTCTGAAAATTTGAGCACAACTTTAATAAGTGCAGATAACAGAAACTTCATGGCTGCAACACACTGTAGATCACAAACTCCAGAGGTTTCCCTGGATCAGTAAGAATTCAAACGTAAGAGAGACCAAACAAAAAAAAAAAAAAATCTGAACCAGGAGAGAATATTAGTCTGTTTCTAGTCAGGGCTGACAGGGAGCGAGGCAGTGACATGAATCCCTTTGTTTCCAGCTTGACTTGACCTTGATCAAAATTGTCAGAATCTATTAAGGCAGGACCAAAAACATTTCAGCAGCGTCTAGATAGACAGCTCAAGTTGATGAGTCACTTGTTACCCACCTGTCCAAGCGCAGCATTACGCTTCCATAATCGCCAGATGTGCCGGCGAACTGCACAGTCAGATTTTGTGATGTTTTTTTCATTCAGTTCAGCTCATCTTTGATTGGGTCTTGGGATGATTGCAGTGTTTTTGAAGTAACGTCTGCGTTTTCTGTTGTTCACAGAGAGGACTGGAAGCCTGTGTTGACAATAAACTCCATCATCTATGGCCTACAGTATCTATTTCTAGTGAGTTTGAACACACTTACCATTGCAACTGGGACAATATGGTGCTTCTCCCAATTCAGTACCATCAAAATACTTGGGTGCCGATTTGATCTGTATTGTGATTGTAGAAGTATTGCAATATTTCGATTTTATTGCAACTTTTGTTTTTTGAATCCTCCTCTAGTTGGTGGATGTAAAGTTTCATGAGGCTGTGATTCTCCTAGAGGTCACTGTAGGTCATTTTATACAGTAACATCAAGTTTCA